>NW_009599157.1:5958-8827 GCF_000690535.1 Cariama cristata | reverse complement strand
CCTGCTGAAAACCTGTGTCAAAACCAATATGCTAATACTTCAGCTCAGATAAAATATGTTTCCCCCCCCTCTAAAAGGTGTTGCCAAAAATGTTTGTGTAGTTGTGCTCAAAAATGTTCACGCCAGTTAAGCATGCAAACCCTAAAATATTAATCCAAGAAAGAGTATAATCATTATGTACATTTACAGTAAATCAGAAGAAACGTGTATAACTGATGAGTTTCACTGCCAGATAGATATGCTACCATGCAAGAAGGCAGGAGTTTCAAGAAATTGACAGTTTGTCATATGATTCCACATACACTTGAGCCTAAGCTTCGACTAAGCTAACACTCACTGTTTCTATTTGCAGCCTCAACCAAAGGACATTACTGAAGCTAGAAGCCCACAGTGGTTCACAAAACAACTGGACAGACAGATGAAGCACAATCTGTTAAACAGACAGAAACTACCTTTGGTTCAATAATAGTTGAGCAACAAATCACTGGATGTTGGGAGAGTAATGTAGGGCAGTATCATTATGGATGTGTTGTGATCTTGCACACTTCCCTAGGCATCTGCTCTTAGCCAAAGGATACAGGCGAGATAATGATTTGTCTGACTTGGAACTGTTGATCTTATGTTCTTATTTTCTGAGGTTTCCTTCCTGAACCATAAGCCAAGGCCTTAGAGACTATGCATGATGTTCTTCGAATAGAAATTGTTCCAGAAAGTGTAGTCTGGAAGCCAGAAAATCCATGTAACTTTCCTTGTTTTCAGAATTCAAAGCACAGCACATGTTCACTGTTCAACACTTCTTTTGATTCCATAGGTACTAATACCAAACCTAGAGAGTATTTTATGCTAAGATTAGAAATGCTACATGATGCCCAGGCCATGGACATAGCTATGTTAGGAAGATGGGAAAATTATTCAGCATGCGAGTTGCTTGTTGATGTCGCTTTAACTTTTGCCTAGAGAACCTAACATTGGGTATAACTATAGGAAAGGAATGCACTCCTTTATTCTGTTTTACAGAAATGATTTAGGGAGGAGGAACCTAGGAATTCAAATGACAGTACCATAGGATAGCAAAGCTGCATATCTGACTTGTTCCAGCTACATGCTTGAAGCCAGAGAGAATAATAAAATCAACTTTTAGAAGCAACTAGAAGAATATACTGAAGGAATCACTGGGGTTCCTTCACACGTGGCAGAAAAGCATTGGCAAAGGGGGGCTCCATATACTGCAATCAGAGATGTACAGGCGGGGAAAGACCAAACACCAAACTAAATACAAAAGACTACATACAGTAAAACTCTGTAGTAAGTACTCTACAGTCAATGAAGAAAAACTCCTGGCGATTACGGAATATTGGTACTGCGGTAAAGGCTGTCAGGAAAACAGCTGGACTTGATGGGATTAAAGGTCTTTTGTAACCTAAATGATTATATAATTTTATGAAAAAACACTAAACAACAAATAGAGAAAAAGAACCATCTTCCCACATATGCAGAAGCCATCATGACATTTGACAGAACCAAGAACTCACCTCCAGAAGGTTCAAGAAAAACAAACAAAAACCTCAAACGTGTTCACTTCCTGTTCTAATACCAAAGTTGTATTTCACAATTTTCCATCACGTCCTTTTGGTATATATTTTTTGAGGACAGAAATCTTTTTCCTCCTTTTTTTCCCCATGCAAAGCTACCTAAGCACATTTCACTGAAATGGACAAAAAACCTGTGGGGAAGAAAATGATGTTTTCTGTCTGGTCCTGAACACTGCAAAAGGTAAATATCAGTAGTGAGACTGTGGAGGGAAACACTGCACACAGCGGAAGTATCTCTCAGAAAAATAAAACCAAATGTCATATTTATTCATAAAATGATCTGTCTTCAAGGAGACAAGAAATGCACTAAGCTCTTGAAAGGTTTCAAGCAGTGTTTACTTATGCCCCATTTTGCTTAAGCATTAAAACAAAACCCCCACAAGCTCAGTCAGTTCTCAGACTCGCTGACACATATAATAATCTCACAGTGTTCCCTGCACTAATGCCTCAATCACAGATTTTTGAATGTTTCAGCTGACATTTTGAATAAACTTTCTTCTGAAGTGCTTCTTTTTAAAAAGGAGGAAAGGCAAACGTGTTGACGTGATGTGAAATGACAGAGATACATAAAAAGCAGGTGCATATGGTTGCTCCTGACCTGTAGCGGGGACACTGCACAGGATTGCAGCGTGTACATCGGCTTGGTGGCGTGACAGCCAGTTGCAACATGACACTTTTTAGACGATTTGAGTATGGATGATCAAAAGAAAGCAGCAATTTGAAACTAAGCATTGACACAAACCCCATACTATAACATCATGCTAGAGAAGTGGTATGCATTGAAACTTGTGTCAGAAACACACCAGGAATGAGTTTAAAGCAGAACTTGGAGCAAACAGACTCAGCCAGCAGTGTGCTGTATTCTGATCCCAGCTAAACCAAGTTAAATACAGAATAATGGCTCCTTTGACCAGTTTTCTCTAGATTCCCACAACACTATCATGTCTCAGTCACTCTGATCCTTGTGTGACGGTTGATCCTTGTGTCACAAGCTCATGAGTAGCCCATCCTGTACAAAGCCTCTCTCTCTGCTTCATAATCCTACGTATTCAAGGCATACAGTCTGTTCTTTTCTTCAGACCAGTTGTTTCTGAAGCGTAGGATTTTCATAGGAATATGGGGAACAAATACTATTTTTTTAAAAAAAAAAAAAATCTTTAAGTGGCATAATACAGCACTGCATACTTAAAATATTCCTATAGCAATAAAAATAACAATTTATGCAAATTTTTAATGGAATCAGAGAAATAATCTCCAGTTTTCCTATATCATATCCT
>NW_009599157.1:0-5931 GCF_000690535.1 Cariama cristata | reverse complement strand
TGCTATGAGGTTAACATAAAAGTATATTCTTGGTTTTGGACGCCATGCTTTCAAACTATATATTCTGACTCTCTTTGACTTTTCTGCTCATTTCTCCTTGATGCTTTTTTTTTTTTTTCAGAAGACACAAAGAAACAGAGAGCTTGATCAGACAATTCCCTAACCCCTCTCTCCTTTGCTGTAACAGTCACTAGGAAAATTGTTTTACATGTGACACAGCTCTTGTTCATCTCTGCATGTTGGGGAGGGGGCATTAGGTACTGATCTCTGCAGCGTGATCTGTTAAACACAAGAGCATTCAACACTAGCATAAAAGAGAAGATACACTGCTCACTTCTTTCAGTACATCTAGCTTTAAGCTCTAACTATAATGTTCCTAAGATATTAGAATGGAATAGAGATGGGGAGCAGGGCATTTACACTGGATAAAATTATCCAAACAAAATTCATGTAGCCCACAAACGCTATTACTCCTCTTTCAAAAAATAGTATAGACTATTCAGTATCTCTAAATTATCAAAGTCTATGCACATCAGTTCATTTCTCACTCACGATGAAACATAATATATGGAAATAATAGTACTACCGCTTCAGACATCCGTTTTACTCGGATGTTTCTCATCCGAGAGCCAACTGTGGCCAGTGTGAATGGATGGCAGCATTCAGTGAAATGCTACTGCTGAAGGCACTTAGCAGCTTTCTCTTTTTATCTATATTTTATTTTGATACAGGAAGCAAAAACAAAGGGATTATATATCTGAAGATTCAGAAAGACAACCTTCAGATATACTGAGTCGGAAGGTCTCTAACAAAACCTAGTGGAATTCATTTGTGCTTTCAATTTCACCAGAATGCAATGTAAACAACCATAGGAACCGCACAGCCAACTTTTAAATTAAATCCTACAATGAATAATTTATATTTTCAAACAAGGATTAGAAGTCCCATTCAATTGCAGAGTTTCAGGGGTAGCTTTAATAATTTACATGCTTTCCAAAGGTGAATAAAATGCCCTCCTGAACAAATATCAAAACAATCCAAATATTTTCTTTGTTAAAACCACACTGTGATTGACAAAGAAAATGGCCACTGTTGTAAAGTTGAATGCACGTGCTGCGGGAGATATGCAAGGGAACTCAATAGTTTCTGCGTTCGATTTCTACCACGTATCAAAGGGAGTAAGGAAAAATAAAACACATTATCAACAGCAAAATCTGCATATAATATGATTTTTGCACTTTACTGAAAGTCTCAGAATTTTACTGTATTTTTTTTGTGTGTGTGTGTGTGAGACCACATCATTCCCTCCCAGCAACTGTAAAAGAACCAGTCAAATGTTCTCAGTTTTACCAGGGCTATCTCTGACCTTGCAGGAAGAAGTCAAATATACAAGATAAACACTCTGCGAAGCACTGTCACCTGGCTACAAGGAACATACACTGGCTTTAGGTGACCTATTTAAACTATAGCTGCCTCACTGGAGTTTTTGTAGATAAACCAGCTCCCTTTGCTGTAACTCACAGCCTCTGCTCTTTGCAGTCCTAATAAATATTCTTCCAATATCTTTATCCTGAACATGTGTATCCTCTGAAAAAGGGCAAGGAATATTGCACCTGATGAAATAAGAGTCCACTGCTCTGGAAAACTCGGTGCAATCACAGCACGAGTGATCTATACCTGAAATGCTCAGGCAGCATTAAGGTAAAATTTAATGCAAGACAAACGTCCTGTGCTGCAGACACAGTTCATAAATTAATTACACATTCTGCATTGATTTTCACTTCCTTATGAAGAAATAGTACAGAAGATGGCTACTTCCTTCAAACATAGAATAACACAGTCATTAAACCATTTGCAAAGAAATATTCTGGACCAGACAATGGTATGCAATTTTGGTAATCAGCATGACAGGTTTAAGAACAGTCAACAATCTTAATCTCTGCTCACTGTAGTCCTGATAGTACTTAGATCTTACGTTTGTCATCTGAAGCAATACAGGAAAAAAAAATATTTTTCAACCAAACAACATAGTTTATCATATACCCATTGTAACAGGAAAAAATAATTGCAGGAGAAAAAAAACTAATTCAAAAAAATCAGGTGATGCTAAAGATCAAAATAGACCATCCACCCTGACCTAAGTGACCCTGCTGTGAAGCTGGAATGATTCTATTCACCTGTATGTGGGATACTCGGGCATAAAGACACTGCCTTCCAGAGAAGTAACTGGCATAAAGCTGTCTGCTGCATTTTCACCACCAGTGGGAAGTGACCTTCAAATTCTGAATGCAATGCTCAAATGAAAAGTTGTCGGGGGTTCAGTTCAATAGTGTGATGGAACACCACGTCCAGAAGAAAAGATACCTGTATGACTTTTAAAGACCGTGCTCAGTCTTTCTAGAGTTCGAATCCATCAGTAAATCTACTGATAATTAACCTGAGAGAGTTTGTCCTCTTAGGGTGGGATGGGGAGGGGAAAGAGAGAAGATGATTTTGAAACATATTTATTGTCTCTGGATAGATACACAATATTAGTTTCACCAAAGAATTAAGGCCACAATCTTCCCATTAATTCACTGTCCTTCAATTTTGCCTGACTGTTTTTCAAACGAGACTTCAGCAGAGTCCTTGCTAAATTAGCTGCCAAATTCCTACTGAAGTAAGTCATTTTGAAATGCTGTAGGCACCTGCAATTTTGCTTAGGCATCTAAATAGTCTTAGGACTCAGTACTGCTGCGTACTGAGGCACTTTATTCCCAGTCATCTTTATCAAGGTCTAATAAACCTTACAATAAACAGAGGCAAAGCTTAATTCTCATATCCCCACACATAGCTTTGTCTCAACCTTAAAATGATGAATTGGCGTTATCAGCACTGATGAAGATGTTCAATTATGAAGATCAGGAAAACAAAAATCCTGCAGAGCATATGCACACTGAGTGACACAGGCAAAAAAGGAAACTCCAAACATCTCCACATCAAAAAGGTGTTTAATAATGATTGATAAGTGGAGAGGTTTTTACTGCTTTTCAATGGCTACTCCCCTTCCTTGATTTCACTTTATTCAGTCTCATTGATGTGTTCATTAAAACTTCCTCCCGAAGAGCAATCATTTTTTTTAGACAGAAAGGTGTCTGCACCAATGCCAAGAAACTAAATTACAGCAGGATCAAAAAATTCAGTTACAGACAGGAAAGGAGATAAAAGTCCTACACAGAAGAACTACTAGACATTTTATTTTTTATGACTCTGCGCAACTTACAGTCTTCCTCAAATGAGAACATGTCCTTATTCATTGTCCTTTTTCACCAAGTGGTCTTGTTTGATTCAGTATTGCATGGATCAGCCTACACTGCTCTGCCCATTATATTACTATTGTATCTCGTGATGGGAAACTAGCAGATCACTGGTTTTTTTGTATGCTATCCCTTTTCTGTCTCATTTCAAGTCTCTGGTGTGTTAATTACTGCAAGTTTTTACGAAAACACCTTAGACAACACTTCAGCACTTTTACTCAGAGCAACATATTTACTGGGTTCGTTAATTACATGTTGTAACATGTCATGATCAACTGCAATTTCTAAGATGCAATGGAAGGTATCCTCTACTATTCTGAGTATCTTGAGGAAGTTTCCCAGCTGTTGTGAATTAGTAGAAGACCATCCAAGTCAATGAAACAATAGCAATTTACATCTACTGAGATACTAAATATTAATCATGGGGAAAAAAAAACACCAAACCAATTTTCGTTTTTATTTCAATTTGGGTAGCAGAGCCCATTGTATCTTAAACATATCAAGAAATCTTAGCATTCTGTGGTCTCACTACGATATACGTCTGGCTGACAGGAATTCTTAAACCATAGCAATATTCTGTGAGAACAGTGATATTACAGTGGTTTTCAAGCTGTTTCCAGAACTAACATATGCATTGGTGTAAAAATGATAGATGAGGGTGGTCAGACTGAGGGCAGACATTGCTCAATGTGCTTTCAGGATCCTCTGCTACATGGGCAGGGCATAGTACCAGCACCAACTCTTCCAACTATAGTAATTTCATCACGGAAATATCTGACTGCTTTCTTGAAAATGGCAAAACAGGAGGGAAATAAAGCTCAAACGCTTCCATCCAGTCCAAAATTTTGTTGAAAAACTTAATTAAACATATCCTACTGGACAACAATTATTTTGAGCAGTCACTCTCCTGTCTGGATTGTTTCCAGCTCAATATATATGGCATCTGCTTAAGTAAAAACCTCTCATTTGTCAAGGGAAAGTATTCCTGTTTCAAGTTATAAGACTTATTATTATTATTTTTAATAGAATATCATCAGCAGCTTTTTTTAAAACTGTATCAATATACATAGGCTGTTAAAACAAAATGGAGGGGAAAACCTTTCCCTGCAAAAAAGCATTCACCCCAGGGAAAGCTACAGAAAATTGTAGAAGATAAAACATCCTTCCAAGAATATTCTCACTGGGGGTTTCGCCAACTTTCCCCTCAGCTTTGAGCTGTGGCCAAGCACAGGCAAGGCTCTAGTTGGACAAGCCATACATTCTCTCAGGTTAAAAGACTGGCTGAGCTCTAGCAGAAACTCTGCAAAGCAAATTCACCATCTTTATCAAATGGTGATATTAAAAAGAGAATTTCAAATTTATATTTGGATATGTAATGCTGTTTCTATTTCTAAAATATTATTCTGATCCAATCAGAAAAAAAAATATACACAACAGGATCCATTTGTCAGATTTTTATCTAATGGCTACACATGAAAAACTGCTCACAGACAAATTACAACCAATAAATCAAACAAAACTGTAAATTAATCATTTTGAGTTACAAGCAAATGCTACATCGTTCAAGCTGATGAAGGTTATCACATATAAATCCTTGTGCCCACAAGGACAGAGAAGGCATTTATGCTGGGACTGGGCAAGCAGCAAGCATGCGCCCCTGAGAATTTGCAACAGAATGGAAGTAGCAGCACTGAACGTTTCTCCATTTGTAAAGAACTGTCAACAAAGAAGGAAACAAGTGGTAATCAAGGGAGATGTGCTTGTTAGTCTCAAATTTAGCAAGGAAGCTGAGACTCTAGTGACCTACAATTGCTGAAACCATCCATTTCCTTTCTTTTTGCATTTCTCTTGCCTTAATTTTTTTCAGGCTATTAATGAACATTACGCTGAATGCTGCTATAAGATGCATGGATGTACAAGGAAAGAATACAGTACATAAAGTTACAGAAGAGGATACAAAGGAAGGTACATTGAATGGATACTGCTTCATAGTACCAGAGCACGTTGTTAGCTGTAACTAACTACTGTAAGATACTACAGATAACTGCTGTAAGGCACTACTAGCCAACAAAGAATGAGCAAAGTATCAGCCTAAAGCTGGGTATCTGATGTACTCATCGTTTACTCACCATAGCCAGCCCAGTCAGATGACGGGCAAGATCTTGGGTTGGATGAGACACAGCGTGGCCAGCAGGACTAGGGAAGTGATCATTGAATCGTTTAGGTTGGAAAAGGCCTTCAAGATCATCAAGTCCAACCGTTAACCTAGCACTGCCAAGTCCACCATGTCCCTAAAAGCCACATCTTTTAAATACTCTTTTAGATAGATGAACCATCGCCCTCGTTACTGTTCAGTTCCACTTGCAGAGCCTCACACCTGCGATGCAAGGGCCCCTGGGCAGGCGGGGCAGTCCCAGAGAAGACAAGCCTGCTGTGCCAGGCTGGAACCGGCAGCCATTGCCCCCATCCCTTAAATCCCTATGTTCTGCCAGGCAGAGGGAGGATGAGGAATCCTCCGCACGGTCCGCCCTGTCTGCCTGTCGGGCCCGTCCCAGGGCAGGCAGGGTGCCCCATTCCAGCCGTCTCTCTCTCTCGCACTCCCTCACACTCCTCAACCTACTCACCTCCTCCCGGA
>NW_009599156.1:276-2442 GCF_000690535.1 Cariama cristata | reverse complement strand
CGCAGTGTGGTTGGGAAGGTCCTGAGGAGCTCCGGAAGGACGGCCGGGGGCACGAGGGTTTGTGTGTCCTGACACAAGATCGTCTTCCTGCAGCTGGACCCTTTCTATGCCTCCATCATCCTGTTTGTGGGGCGAGCCTGGGATGCCGTCACAGACCCCATGGTGGGCTTCTTCATCAGCAAAACGTCGTGGACCCGCTTTGGCCGCCTGATGCCCTGGTAAGAGCCGCGTGTAGCAACTTGCGTCCCTGCCTGATGTGTCACAGCGCTTCCAGTCGGCTTTGGGTGTTCCTTGGCATGAGTTTGGCAGGGCAGGATGTGCTGATGGCCTATCTCACTCCCGTGAGATGCCAAGCGCCCCAAAAAGCCCAAGGTGCCGCCAATAGCTGGGGCTTCAAGTCTGCGCCTGTTACTCTGACTGGTCCCAAGCCGCCTCTGTACGAGGTGTGCCTGGCTGTCCTCCATGCATGTCACTGCGCCTGCAGCAGCTCAGCCTCCCTGAGAGCTGCCCCGATGCCACGCTCCGATGCTGGGCTTTGTTCCTGCGGGGGTTGCTGAGCCCTGGCCAGTGGCAGGGCCACGTTGCCCGCAGAGCAGATGGCATCGCACGCACGGGGAGGAGGGACGGGGATGCGTGTGGTCAATGCGCGGTGGTGGGGTGCCGGCTGACAAGTCACGAGGATGCTCTTCTCGCAGGAAAACAGCTGTCATGGATCTGGGTGTCTGCACGTGGGTGCTTCTGCTGCCCTTGGGAGCTGGGTGCTGTGCAAAGGGCTGCCAACGGAGCAGATGGGACGGGGTTTGCAAAGCCCCAAAGGGGCTCGTGCCTGCACCCACGGGACTTGGGACATCCGTAAACGCCTGCCTCTGTGCAGGACAGGGAGCCTTGCAGGGTGCTAGTGCCTAAGTGTGGGCATGGTGGCGTGTCCTGCACTGAAATAACCCACACCCTGGGTGCCCGCAGGATTGCTGAAATACAATGCAGCGAAGAGGGTGGGCATGGGGGGAGTGGAATTAGAGGGCCGCAGTCCTTTCCCCCACAGATTATACCCTCTGCTTCCGGACTTTCCTGGAATAGCTCGGGACAGTGGCAGGCGGCTGTTGTTAAAGCCAGGTTCCAGGCATGGCCTGAAATAGCTTCTCTGCAGCTGCACGTGTGGCAGGGTCTGGGGTCCGGAGATTAGAGCAGGGCTGCCTGGGCGTGCGGGCAGGGCTGCGCAGGATAGCCGTGCACGCTCGGATGGCCGCCGCCGCTCCGCTCTTTGTAATCTCGAGTCCTGGAGGCAGGGGGTGGGGATGGAGCGGTTGCATTCCTCCAAACGGCTCCTGCTTCGTTAAAATTGGCTAGAGCTTTCGACTTGTGCTGGGCCCCTCAGCAGTGCCAGGGCAGCTGGCTGCGAGAAGCTTGCTGCTATTGTGTATGGCTCAAGGGCAACCCGCTGAGTCCGGTTTGGATGGAGTTGAGCTGAGTTTAAACCTCCGGAACTCGGGGTTCGTCGGCCGCAGTGGGGCTGGCGGTGTGGGGCAGCACAGCCCCAGGCTCGTGTGGCTGCGGAGCTGCTCGCTGCTGCCTCAGTTTCCCTGTGTGCAAAGCCAGGTGCTGCAGGGTGGTCTGAGGTCGCTGCCCGACCGCCAGCGCTCAGCACCCATGAGGTGACCCTGTGTAACCCCCCTGTGTGCGAGGGTTTATCACCCAAAGTTTATGCCAGGGTCTGATCTGCGAGGCCGAGCCCCGGCCGGCTGCTGGGGGCTCTAACTCAAAGCTCGGGGCTGCTCCGGCTCCTCGGAAGGGAGAGGAGACCTTCGCCGAGGGCTGTCACCTCTCTCCCTTTCAGTTCTTTCTATTTGAAGCCCTTTTTGGCACATTTTGTCCCAGCAGCTCATCCACTGGCTGCCTTCCCCCTCTCCCCTGGCCTTGGGGACCCCGCTCTGTCCCCCAGCTCGGAGCGAGTCCCCATTTCCTCGACCACCCCAGACTTCCCGGTGACTAAACTCTCCCTTGATGTTCTTGGTGACTGAGGAGTCCTGGCTTTGACCTTCCTTCTCCGGGGCAGAAGCCATTTGCAAATGGTTAACCGCCGGGCTGGGAAGGGGTGTGCGAGTCGTGGCACAAAAGAACACACCATCGCGCCGCGGCCAATGAGCGGGTGAACGCGTCATGGCTGCA
>NW_009599156.1:0-221 GCF_000690535.1 Cariama cristata | reverse complement strand
CACTGCTGCCAGGCGCTGCCGGTTAGCCCTGGCCAGGGCTCAGCACCCTCATCCCAGTGCTGGGGTGGGCCCACGGGGGATTGGCACATCGGACACGCACGCGCTGGCACCCACGGCAAGCGTGACGCGGTTCCCGCCGTGCGGTTGTGGTGATTCATTCAAAATTTCCCTTGGCTCCACGTATGCATGCGGTGATAAGCGCGACGGAGAGGAGTGGCTGG
>NW_009599155.1:1860-2812 GCF_000690535.1 Cariama cristata | reverse complement strand
GAGGATGAGCTTGGTTTTGTCATCTTCACTTACACTTCAGCTCAAAAATGTGGTCAAGGAGGTGAGCTCGAAAGGCTGCCCGAGGAGCGCGGCACCGTGATACTTCTTCTTTTGTGCCCTGGCCGCTTTCTCCTCCCGCGCGGGATTCGATCCCGGCTGGGATCCGGCTGGTTCACGAACCGGGAGAGACCCCGAACCTGAGAGTGAAGTGATTTGCACAAATCTGCGGATAGTGACTCTTACTGCAGCGAGGAGTTTTTTTGTAACCGAGCCAATACTTAATTAAAACCGCTGACATCATGGTGTTATAATTAAGCGTGGCATTAATTAAGCTGGAATAACGATTTTTTTTTTTATTAAGAGCTGCTCCAATTGTATAAGCGCATGATCGGCAAAAACAAAATAATTTTTTATTAAGGGAGGAGAAATCCGTCCCCGCGCTCGGGCTTGCCGGGAGTGAGCCGGTGGCAGAAGTAGTGTCGGCAGCACAAACTTTGGGGGGCTTCGGTGCGAGCGGGGAGTGAGAGGTTGAAGGGAAATTTGGTGGGGTTTTTTTTCTTTTTTTTTTTTTTTTTTTTACCCAAAAATGCTGATCGGCTCCTGGCATTCTGATGGCTAATTATGCATCGGAGAGCTTCGACAGCTGCATTCATCATCATAAAATGTAATAATTAATGACATTCCAACAAAGAAAAATATGCAAATGAGAACTCATTAGCATTTTCATATTCAGCTTTGATAATGCTTTTGCTGACAAGGTTGTAATTAATGAAAATTCATGTCGCAGTCAGGAGATTGGATCGGTTTCATTCCGCTCACAATTCCCAAATGCTTGCATTATGGAAAATCGGCGGCTCTGCCAACTTTTCAGGGAAGAAAAAAACACACATACACACTAAAAGCACCAGATGCAAATTAATGGTAGGGAGCCTTTAACTCTTTAAAGCCCTAT
>NW_009599155.1:1530-1830 GCF_000690535.1 Cariama cristata | reverse complement strand
GACAAACCACTACGCCGATGCAGAAATAGTTTGATGCACAAGCATCAGGGTCTGTCAGAAATAACTCTTGGTTTCTTCTCAGAATTTTTGTAGAACTTTTTTTCCCTCCCTCTCTATTTTTCCTTCTATTATACCTGTGTCCTAGTAAACTCTGAGAAAATTAGGCATCTTACGTGTTCTGTTCTCTCCCAGCCTGATCTAATTAATTCTACAATTGTTTATACATCCACGGCTTCCTCATGCCTAAACAGATCCGTTGGCATCAGCTGGATGGTGGCTTAGCGTGGAGTGCAGGATACG
>NW_009599155.1:0-1381 GCF_000690535.1 Cariama cristata | reverse complement strand
CGAGGCCTCCAAGAAACGGGGCTTCGCTCGCTACTGCGGCGAGCTTGGCAGCCGGGCTTTGGGAGATGGCTGGAGCCTGATGGGGCCGCGGTGCCTGGCTGGGTGTCTCCCTCGGGGCAGGATTGGGCTGCGAAGCGGGGAGTCGGGGGGATCCCCTGGCACGCCGTGGGCTTTCCCCCGCCCCGGCTGGGACCCGGCTGCGGCACCTTGAGCCGTGCCGTGCCGGCGGTCGTAGGAAGCTCTGTTGTGACAATGAAATTACAAAGGAAGAGATTATGGGCGGTAGGAGGATGGAGGCCGTCTCCATAGATAGGGCTGCCCCACGGTTGCGGCAGGGGTAATCGAACCGCTACGGCCAGGACTTTTTGCAGAAAAAGACAAACTTGAGGCTGCTTCTTTCAGAATCCAGCAGCAAACTGGGACCGCTCCCTGCCCGCTGAGCGCCTGCTGGCTCATGCAGACCTCTTCGGCAGGCAGGAAAGGCAGTTCCCTGGGTCGGGTTTGCCTGTAGCTCTTTATTTCGGCCCCAGACCTGCTCCCCGGGCAGAGCAGCGCGCGTCCCTCTCCGAGAAGGTGGGAGGTGTGACGCTGCTCGCAGGGAGCGCTCTGTGCGTGCGAGGGGTGCTGAGCCCCTCTGGTCCACAGCAACGCCGCACCCCCCGGCTCGGGGAAACGAGCTCGCTGGCTTTCCTCTGCCCACCAGCTATTGGAGCATCAATTCTTGGATTTTTAAGAACTTTTTGTAGCTCGGTACTCTGTAAGTTAATTTGTACTTCTATATAAAATCATTTGTATTTTTTGCATAACTATTTCTGTAAAATGCATCAGGTTTTACTTTTTGGTATAGTTTCCTTTGGTATGGGCAAACTGCCCAAGCAGATGGTGTAATGTCACCTGTAAGCAATCTCAATAGATAGGTTCATTCTTACATTTGAGAGCGCTTTTTATTTCCTTTCTATACGGTACAACTATTGCTGAGAGACTCTTCAAGATGGTGTTTCTTTTCGTGTTGCCTTTTAAAGAGATTCCTGTGATTGGTTCTTTTTTTCCCCAAAAAAGTCTGTGTTTTGGGGCTCAGTGGAAAATCGGTGACTTAAGAAACTTTCCTGGTATCGTTGAAACGACATCATGTGAAATCCTTGGCCATTTTTAAAACGTGTAAATGAGGAAGTGATAGAATAAGTTAAAAACACGTTTGATTGTTTCGACACATAACGTTTTAATTTTAGAAGGTTTTTTTCAAACAAACAACAAACCACAAAACCAAACCAAAAACCCAAAACCACACCAACCCCCCCAAACCCCCTAGTTTTAAAAAGACCGTCTTTTAATGACTGCTGATTTTTGCCCATGCTGTTCTTTCTGGAGGTGCCAGCTTGGC
>NW_009599154.1:1085-1337 GCF_000690535.1 Cariama cristata | reverse complement strand
TAACAGTCCTTTGCTCTCTGCTTGCCATCCCCAGAATCCCTCTTCTTCAACAGTTTTCCCCAAACCGGGCTCTCCCAGAGCTACCATCCAGCCCTTGAGCCCAGCCGCAGCCTGGGCTGGACGAGAGGGGCAGGGAGCAGCAGGCAGGTCCCCGAGCACCGAGTGGGAAAACAAGGAAACATTTCCTCGTATTAACTTCATTTCCTTCGTTTCCTCCAGCCTGGCAGCCTCGCTGGTGGGTTATTAATAGCA
>NW_009599154.1:677-912 GCF_000690535.1 Cariama cristata | reverse complement strand
GCAGGAAAACAGCATTGAGGAAAGATCTGGGAAACACCCAAGTTTTCGCTGCTTCCCCAACTTGGGATGCTGGAAACCACGTTTTTAACATCAAACCTCCTGCAGTCTCATTAATTTCTATTTGTGGAGGAGGAACATGCAATCTCCTGTGTTTGCAAAGCAAATGCCGCTGGGATCAAGGCAAGCAGAAGGAGCAGATGGGAGGCAGCCAAAGGCAAAGCTGCTGCCCAAGCCG
>NW_009599154.1:0-646 GCF_000690535.1 Cariama cristata | reverse complement strand
GCCACAGCAGCACCCCAAAAGCAGAAACCCCAGTAGCTCCATCACGCATGCACAGCCACGAGCACTTGCAGATGTCTTAAAGCACATTACTTTCTTTTAACTCGAGAGGTGGCCTTTGGAGCGAGCAGTGGATGAGACAGAACAAAGCTGGATGCTTGCAAGTCAGGCAGGGAGGTTTTGGGTCCTGATGGGTGCTTTGCCCTGGCAGCGCCTTTGGGATCGATCTGCTTTGATGTGCCGGCAAGGGGAGGGGAGGACCCTCTGCGGCACGGCTGGGACCGAAAGCCCCGTTTCCCCACCGGCTCCTGGCCGAACCGCGGTGTTGTCCATCTGTTGCTGTTCCTGTGGGACAACCTGTGAGGAGACATTTCTTCAGCAACATCCTCCTCCCGCTCCCGAGGCTCAGCCCACAGCCCTAACGCCGGGGAAGGCATTTGTGAGACCACTGCCCTCACCTGTGCCGGGGATTAGAGCTAAAACCAGGAGGGAGAGCCTGAGGGGGAGGTGGGCAAGAGCCTCGGGGTCTCTCCCTGGGAAGAGGAGTGATGCTTCTGCCCCAGCCCGGCTCCCCCCATCACGGGGATGCCAAGCCACCAACCCAGTTACAGCAGCTCCGCTTCAACCGGTCCAAACGTGCCCACTGGAG
>NW_009599153.1:796-1010 GCF_000690535.1 Cariama cristata | reverse complement strand
CTGTGGGGTCCCTGCCCTGTCTCTGTGCACATCAATGGGTGACCCACACTGGTCACCCCCGTCCCCCTCTCCCCTGGCTCCCCACCCGAAGCTCTTTCGGAGGCGCAGTGCCCTGCTCATCCTGGCCCTGCCTGGGGAGCCCAGGAGGGTGCTGTGCAAGGGGAACAACTCATCGGCCGTGGCTGAGGGGGGGGAAGAGACGGGGGCCCCGAGG
>NW_009599153.1:431-633 GCF_000690535.1 Cariama cristata | reverse complement strand
ATCAGGGAAGGAGAAGAGATGGGCAGGAAAATCATCCGCCCTTCTCTGAAGAGCAGGAGTTCTGCGGTCATGTGCCAGGTGAACCCTGGACCCACAACGAGGGTGGCAGGGTCTGTAAATCCCGGAGGGGGAAAATTCTCCCTCCCTGGGGAAGGGCCGTGCTGCTTTCACATTAGGATCAAGGGAAAGGCCAGAAAATCCA
>NW_009599153.1:0-334 GCF_000690535.1 Cariama cristata | reverse complement strand
GGCTGGGTGAGGGTGCAGCCACTGGTGCAGGAACGGGGTCACCCCGCAGCTCCGCTGTCCCGTCCTAATTCATGGCACACCAGCACAGTGCGTGCTGCGAGCGGCGATGACAGGAGGGAGAGAGATGATTAAAGCAGCCTTTGATGAAGCAAAAATTAATAAACAAGCAGGCAATTGTACTAGTCTTTATTTACTCCAGGATGACAGTGCGGAGCCGGCGTGGCGAAGCCGCCGAGGCCGGGTCCCACATCAAACGGTGGGGCAGCGCCCGGCACAAGGGGACCGCGTCGCCGCCTCTTCTCCGACGGGGTTTTCGTGGCCCCAACAAAGATGG
>NW_009599152.1:394-988 GCF_000690535.1 Cariama cristata | reverse complement strand
CCTCCTCCTCCTCCTCTTCCTCCTCCAGCTGCCCCCACCCCTCCTTGATCCCCTCCCACTCCTCCTCCTCCTCCTCCTCTTCCGGCGCCCGTAGCCACGCCTCCTCCCGCGACCAGTCCCATGGATCCTCTGCCCCATTGGACGGTGCCAGGAGGGCCGCGTGGTCATTGGAGGGGGGTGACGCCCTGTTGGATGGATCTGGGAGGGTGGTGGGAGCGTTGGTTGGATCACGATGTCCTGCTCTTTCATTGGTTGGTGCTTGGAGCCTGCTGTCCTCATTGGCTGGGGCTTCAGGCGCTGCATCCTTATTGGTTGGGACATGCGGTGCTGTGTCTTTATTGGTTGGGACTTGTAGTGCTGTGTCCTTATTGGTTTGGGCTTCACGCACTGAATCCTTATTGGTTGGGAAGTGCGGTTCTGTGTCCTTATTGGTTGGGACATGCGGTGCTGTGTCTTTATTGGTTGGGACTTGTAGTGCTGTGTCCTTATTGGTTTGGGCTTCACGCACTGAATCCTTATTGGTTGGGAAGTGCGGTTCTGTGTCCTTATTGGTTGGGACATGCAGTGCTGTGTCTTTATTGGCTAAGGACTGCA
>NW_009599152.1:0-275 GCF_000690535.1 Cariama cristata | reverse complement strand
CTTTTCTCTTGGCCCCGCCCTGCAGCCCAGAAGCCTCATTGGCCAGGCCTTGGCATCCTGCATTCTCATTGGTTGTGTCTTGGGGCCCAGTGCGTTCATTGGCTGGGGCCTGCAGGCCTCCTCCATCCTCATTGGCTGAGCCCCTGGCTGCTTGCTGCCCATCGAGCTGCTCATTGGCTGAGCCGGGGCTTCTGTGTCCCTCATTGGATGAATCCTGCAGCAGCGTGATCCCATTGGATGACTCCCCCACTGCGTAGGCTCCCCCGACCTCTTCA
>NW_009599151.1:4987-5276 GCF_000690535.1 Cariama cristata | reverse complement strand
TCACCACCTCCCAGCACAGAGCAGCACCCACCGGGAAGCAGTTCAAGCCAGGCAAACTCATCCCACGCACCACCTCTGCCCCATCGCCAGAAGCAAAACCCTCTCTCCATCCCGCACCGCAAAAACCTTGCTGAAACAAAACAGCTAATTTAGAAAATAAAAGCAAACAGTGGCTGACAACTGCGGCCGCGCGAGCAGCGCTGGAGGAGCCTGGCAGCGAAGGCACTGCTGGAACCCAACGCCAACTTCTCCCCGTACCTTCCACTGGGGTTCATTGCAGAGCTGCCTT
>NW_009599151.1:4161-4912 GCF_000690535.1 Cariama cristata | reverse complement strand
TCACTTGAAGAAAAATACATGCCACCACCAGAGCCTCACAAAATAAATAAATAAGTGAAAAGTGATAAATTTGGGCTGTCTTCAAAAGACAGACCAGCATTGCTTATCAGCCACGATTTGACCAGATAGCTGCTTCAGAAAACAGACACTGGTCTTTTTGTAATAAATGAAAGCAATAAAGCCAAAGTGCCTCCTCTGAGCTATAATTAAGCACCACGGCGGGAGCCGTTCCCCCACCCCAGGGGCTGCCCTGCCGCCGCCCGCCATCTCAGCGAAGAGCAGGAGGGAGCCCAGGGCTGCGCGCCTCCCTGGTAAGCATCCCCAGAGCAGCTTTTCCTTAAAGAGGTGTCTATTTAACACGATTTCCATCACAAGCGGCTGCTTTGCATTTCTTCTGGCTTTATTAAAACTGATTTTCTATTTGCACTATACAAGCTGATCTGATTACATTTCCATTTTTCCCCTGAAGAGGAGGGTCTCGCCCTCCTAAGACAAAGTGGAGATCAGGCTTGGACCCCCACCCCAACTCCTCTGCTCAAGGGCTCTTCTGCCAGGGGACCGGGGATGAGGACCAGCTCCCCGAGTCTGAGCTGCGAGGAGCTCCGTTCTGCAGCATCCTGCATCTGTTTCCATGGGGACAGGGAGGCAGCGATTCAGCAGGCCTGATCCTGCTTTCGCCTGTACAAACCTCAGCCAGGAGCCATTTCAGTAGAGGCAGTGGATTTGCCTTGCACAGCAACAGAAAGGGGCG
>NW_009599151.1:359-4023 GCF_000690535.1 Cariama cristata | reverse complement strand
TCTCCTCCCTGCTCCTTCCCACTGTGTTGCACCCCCGCGGGACGCCCTCTAAACTCGCCTCCTGCGTGTCCCACAGGGGTGCTCAGGACCGGCATCAGAGAGGGAAAAAAATGCCCATAAAGCAGGTGCTGATAAATAGGTCAGCAATTCATCCATCAGCACAGCTTGCTGAGGCTTGGCAAGGCTGTCAAGCAGCACTGTCATTTAAATTAAAAGACATAGCCAAGTGGATGAGCCCTCCCGGCTGCTGGTGAGAGGATGGGCCAGCGGCAAGGGCTGGGGCAGGCGTTCCCGCAGCTGGAGCCAGCCATCGCGTCCCCGTCATTTCCAAACCCCCTTATGGGGATTCTGTGATTAAAAAGCAATAAGAAGTTTCCATTTTGGAGAAAGACTTTTTTTTTTTAATTAGGAAGCATCCATTAATGTCCCTGCCCTCTACTAGGCTTGATAATTTCTCCCCATCTTCCCCACTCGCTCCATCACCAGCCTTGTGGGAAACCATTACCAGGAAGATGCTTTGAAGTACCAACTTTATTAAGATTGATTCTGCCTGCCTCCAGTTTTGACAAGTCCAAAGCAAACACACAGGGCCACGGGGAGATTTGGTAATAATTATCATCTTTAATTACTACTAAAACATCAATTGCTCTTGTTCAATTAGTATCAGAGATCCAGGCATGGCAAATTTTGTAGCACAAAATAAGCTGAAAATTGATTTCTGAACACTTAACGCAGATCCAAAACTGCTAACCTGATAAGGGGCAATGGCAGAACAAGCTCACCGTCAGGGAGGGGTCGCGTGCTGATGTAATTGCTTCAGCGGAAGATTAATAACTTGTATACTTACATCTTGTACATCAGGTAGGAGTTACTCATTAGGGGGAGTGCGAAGAAGGGGAGAACGCGTTAACAAGGACAGAGGCAATTAGAGAAGAAATCGCGGCAGAAACGTCGGTGGCCCATGAGCGATGCCGTGGCTGGAGACGGGGACACGACAGCTCCCCTGCCCGCCGACGTGATGCCACCCACGACAGTAACGCAGGCTCGGGACCTCCCACCCAGCTCCAGTGCAGCGCCTCACCCCCGTGCTGCTCCCCAAGCATCTGCTTCCCAGAAAAGTGTGGAAAACCCTTGCAGGATCCACGGTCAGAGCCCCCAGTCCCACCAGAGATTTCTCTTTCTCTGTCAAAGCGCAAAGGAAGAGGGTTCGCCCACTTTCCCGCTGTGAATCGCTGCCTCCCGCGGATGCTCGCTACCCGACGCCTGGCCAGGCAGTGCCGCGGAGCACGCCGTGGCTCCTATCGCGATTACAGACCAGCATTTACACCAGAACATTTCAAAACTTCACCCAAATACTATGGATTTGCAAACAGCTACCGTTTTCTTCCCAGCTGCACCATGGGATGCAGGGACAGCGAGGAGGCACCTCCTCCTACCCCAGCGGTGCTGAAGGTGCCCGGCTGTAACGTGCATCGCAGCCGCACGTCCCCATGTCCATCCTCACCCCCAGGCACAGCCCGACCGCCCAGCAGCCTGGGCTCGGCTGACCTTTGGTTCTCAGCGAGGAAGAGGAGGCGAAAGGGCCGATTTCCTCGCCTGCATCCCACACAGCACAGCCACCCCACCACCCCCAGCTGCCAAGCACCTTGAGGGATGCTGCTAATTGCCGCAGCGATGGGCAGAGGCATTTGCATAATGAAGTGCAGAAGGGATGTTTAGCTCATATATTTTTTAGAAGGTTTATCTTTAATTTTATTTAGCTTAAGAAGGGCATGTCACTCAAACCCGGCTGGTCATTTATAAAAACATTTCAATTGTGTCTGTGCGAAGCTGTCTCCAGGCCTAAGTGGCTTCACCGACCAGCCCCGAATACTAATGGGAACGGCACCAACAGGCGAGCAAGCTAATGGGAACGGCACCAACAGGCGAGCGAGCGAGGGATGGAGCCCGCTGTCACATGGCAGGCCGGCAAGGTTGCTTTCTGCTATTCTCACATGCAATTTTGTGTGGGAAAAATCTCTACCTTTCTACCTTGTGAGTAGCCGTTTTCGTTCTTTAGCCTCCTGAGCACCATCTCTGCTAGGGAAATACCAAGATTAAAGCATTGACTGCCTGCAGAAGCCCAAGGGCAGCCGGTTCCCGAAGAAAGCTTTAAGCAAAGGCTGCTCGTGGACTCTTTATTCCATTTACAGACAGACTGCCTTTGTTTTAAACAATGAGAAAACAGATTGAGTTAGCCTGAGCCCCTCCAGCCTGTCCCAGGAGTGCCCAAAGCCCCGGCACACAGCTGCGGAAGGTGCCCCAGGATCACCCTGTCCCACCGGGCACCCTCCACCGCGACCCCTGCCGAGCACGAGCCGGCTGGCACCCGGCACAGCATCCCTAACCAGCTGGTTCTCCTTTAGCGACAGAGCCCTGCAGCAACCCATTTTGGTGTAGCGTTGGCCAACGGCTTCCCAAAAGCTGCCTGCGACCCAGCACCCCAAAGACAAGGTTTTCTCTCTCCCAACCCCTGAGCCAAATGACAGGGAAATGACGGGAATGACACACAGAGGGAGCAGTTCCCTGTTTGCTCAGCATATTTTCTCCTCTCTTTCACCTGCTGTTCCTTCCATCACCTCCCACACCTAGCCACAGGTTAAAAGGAGAAGCTCAGCTAAAGTGTTGAAAGCCAGAAAGTCGGCGAGTGCCTTTATCTGAGCCACAGGTGGCTCGAGAGACCTCTCTGCATTGCCCTCGGTCCCACCCAACACAGCCCTTCTTTTTCCTCCCGCGCTCCACGCAAACCCCCCACAGCCTCCACCCACCGGCTCTGCCGGGCTCTGATGAAGTTTGGCAGCACCACGCTACTCGCCAGCATCCCAAAGCAGTCTCCGCCGCAGGACAGCAGCCCGTGCCCACGAGGCAGCAGCGATAGCTGGGGCAGCCTCTCAGCACCCAAGGCTGCTCAAACTCATGGATACAGCACAGGGTATTTCTCAACTTGGAACTCACGGAGACCCTTTGGAGCACGGAAACGGACGGCTCCTGCCCAGGGAGGACCCACACTCAGGTCCCCGCTACCAAAACAAGCACATTTTTCTTTTTGAGACAAAACCCCCACGTGCTGGGACACAACTTGCCTGGAGTTTCCACAGTCGGAGAGCATCTCCTTCTGTCGCCATCGGCAGCAGCCCAAGCCCCTCCAGCCTGGCCTGGGTCCCACAGCCCTGAGCTGGGAGGGGGCCGCCTCTATTTGAAGGCTCTGGCTTGGCCCAATTAGCCCTGGAGCAGCCCCGGGTGCCAACGAGCAGAACCCAGCTCAGGTGGGCAGCGGAGCTCGCTCGCACCTGAGAGCTTCTCCCCACCGCAGGGCTCGCAGGCGGGCTGGTTAAATCGGCACGCACAGGCACACCGAAGTCGGAGAGAGGGCTCCGAACTAATTAGCACATGCACAGCCACTCATTACTATTATTACTCCAACATTATTAATTTCCCCACCTCTCATCTGCAGCTTTTCAGTTGCTTCATTCCAATCTGCTTTAGCATCAGGAGATGGAAATTAAACCCAAGCATTTATCCCGGAGTCACGCAGTCCCTTCCCCTCTCCTCCCGCTCCCGGTGCGCTGCGGGCTCCTGCCATCCCAGGCCGGGTAGGAGCTGGCCGAGGCAGGTCCGGGTTGCC
>NW_009599151.1:0-343 GCF_000690535.1 Cariama cristata | reverse complement strand
CACCACCAGCAGCACCAGGACGGGAGGCATCCCCATCCTCCATACCGGAGCCAGCGCACGCAGGAGCGCACACAGGGCAGCAGCCAAGCAGGGAAAAAGGATACAGCGGCTGAGATATATTTGTTGGGAGTCATTAGCTACTCTCTGCGATCAATCTATTACCATAAACTTAAGCTTCCATATTCTTTCATTTTAAATGAATTTTCACATCGTATTTCCAAACGAGCTCTGCCTCCAGTCAGCTCCCCTTTATCTAATAACGCTATGCAAGTATTTTGTTATATTTCAATGAAATATGTCAAAAACTATTACCCAGTGCATTATCTCAGCATCAGCAGGGAGG
>NW_009599150.1:0-11858 GCF_000690535.1 Cariama cristata | reverse complement strand
CCCGGAGTGCCCGCCGGGAGCCGTCCCCTCCGGCATGTCTCTCTCTTCCCCTGCAGCCCGGCACCGCCGCTGCCCACACAGCAGACCGCCTCCCTCCCCGCTCGTGAAACGCCTTCGCCACGCAGTTTGCCACAAAGCGTCCGGACCAGACCTCGGCAGACGCCAGTCGAGAGCCCCGAGTAGTCTGCCCCTCAAACAAAAAACATACGAAACGCTTTTGTTTCTCCATACTGAAACACCTGCTCCTTCGCCTATTAACAATCCCTCAGGGGCTGGGGTTTTTTTTGGTCGTTGTTTTCGTTCGTTTGGGTTTTTTGACTCGGACGTGTCTACAACCCGATGACATTATAAACGGTCTCAAACTGCCGTTGAGGGTTGCAGAAAGCTGTTACCGCGGGTTCTTGTATAGTAACATAGTGCTCCAGCAGCTTTTACTGCCAGTAAAAAGGGATGTGCGGTGATGGAATAAAACGTGAAGGATCAGTATCCGATGGGGGTGACCTCTGGTTCTAGCAACAAAACTTCCACGGGTTACGTTGGCCATCTCCAAATTCTGGTGACACACAGGCACCTGGGCCAGCCCTTCGCGGCCTTTGTCTGTGGCTCCGATCGCCAGCACCAGCTTCCCAGTTAATTTACCAGACTTCCCAGTTAATTTAATCCGATAGCGGCAACTTGGATGAGCCTGGATCATCTCTCAAATGGTCTTCTGAGCGCAAGATTCAAATAGCGACAAGAAGAATGAGCCAACCAACCCAAAAAACCTTCAGTCATAAACATTCCTTTACTGTAGGCAATTACCTGTGTTGCCTCAGTGCCATGATGCTTTATTTCTGATTTTGTAGACTTTGCAAACAAGATGAAATAAAGAATGAGTGGGGAACATGCAGTGTAGAGCTAAAATGATGCATTTCTCTATATGGAGGGACTTCTCTGCATGGAGCATTTAAGAGAGACCACTTCCCCACCTTTACTCATCTGCCGAAAGACGTGTGGACCAGACTCTGCAAGGTCCAGAGGGGTGGACATAAACAGTTACGAATATACGAATGTAGTCTTTCCTTGAAGAACTATCTTTTCAAGCCTTGACCAGACAGGTTTTATTAGTCTCTATGGATGACGTCATTTTCAGCTATTGTTACCAGAAAATAGATGCTGCATCACCTCCATACAGGGCTTTTTTTGAGAGCAAACCCATAGAATTATTTTCCCTTTCACATAAATTATGCTACCATATAGGCTTGGTTCCACTGACAACATTAAAATAAATCCATATTAAAACAGCAACATCACATAACCACATAAGATACAATTATCAAAGAAATCGAAGACTTTTTGGGCAATCTACTTGCACACAAATTTCTAATGCTATCTACATCCACAACACATCATGCATTTGGTCACACGTAACTGTATTCAAAGGGAGCTTCTCACCTTTTCTTCATCACACATCCTAGGAACACAATTTCCGTACAACTGAAGCTACAACCCAGAATTATTCAACAAGAGTTATAATCTTTGATTATTAACTTGAAATTCATGCCCCTTTAAAGGACTTCTCTGTTACTTGATCGAGAAGCTGAATACCAACATGAAATCCTCTGACACTACTTCAGATCATCGGGTATTTTCTCTTCTTTTATGACTCCAACATGTATCCTCTCTCCATCCCTACACACTTAAGAGTAAGATTTTAAAAAGAAGCAGTGTTTATCATGAGTGAAGGATAAGACATGTTGCATCCCATTTTTACAGTGCCGAAAGTCTCTGCCAATATGATTTTAAAAAAAAAAAAAGCACAAAAGCTTAGCATAAAATACGGCAACGTTCTATTGGGATAATGGTGTTATGGCAATTCATCTGAAGACACGGCAAAGAATTGCCTTTCCTAGAATTCAAACCCCAAAGTACCCCGAGGGCTACACAAACACCTCAAGCTGCTCTACAGGCTGACACTGAAGATGTGCTCCATCCTGCCCCTTCCCCATCCCTCCCTTGCTCTCTCACACCAGCACTAGTTGCCTGCCCCGACCAAAAACCATCCCTCCCTCTCGCCGCCCCAGCCAAGGCGGCCCGTGTGCGGCGGGACAGCTGAAGCGGATCTCTCGCCGGGCGGCCGGGACGGGGAGCAGAGGGAAGGGGCAGCACCAAGAGGCCGACGCGGGCAGGAGAGGTGGGCTGCCTGTTGGCACGGGAGGCAGAGCAGCACGTCTCTCAGATAGGGGTTCCCAGGACAGAGCAGGCAAGGGTGCCCACAATGAGAAAGGTTTTGTGGTCAAAAAGCAAATCTGCAGCATTAAAAATGCTTTAAAAGCAGTAGGAAAGGGAACTTTAATCAAGGTAGAGCCAACAGATCAGCAGCCTGTCCCTTCCTGCGAGTTCAAAATAGTTTGTTATCATTAATGCCACTAATGAACGAACATCAAAGGACTTCTGACCTGTGAAGGAAGAGACAGGCCTACGCAGCAGAGACTCCCAACACGAGAAGTGGAAGGTGAGCTGAGCCGTTCCTTCAGGCGAATGGCAGAGATGCTGGCAGCAGGCAAGGTGAGGCACCGCCGAGAGCAGAGAACCACCCGAAGGGGAATGGGTAGCACCCCCCACCACCTTCAGTCCACAACCCAGTTGTTCTCTGAACTCCACTATAGAGAAAACCTGTCCCAACAGAGCAATGCCCCAGAAGAAGCACTTGAGCAACCACGAGATCACCCGAGTGTTCACTAGGAGACGGCTCGTTGAGCTCCATTCCAACTTCTCACTCCATTTTGCACCCAGGCCTCTACGATCTGTCCCCTGAACACAGGGTTTTACTTACCATCTGTTCCAGCGGCCGCTGCCTGCTCTCCGGGCGGTTCTTGGAGGGGTGAAGGCACCTGTGGCTGCTGCCCGTCCAGCTCCTGGGGTGCTGGAGCAGCTCCTGGCTGCTGTGGCTCCGGTGGTGGAGCATCATGCTCCAAGCTGGCTTCGTTCACATCAGGTACTGGTAAACTCGCATCTAAGACCTGCATGGGCAAGTATCGGTTGAAGGATGGTAGGGAAGGAGAAAGAGAAGGGGAAGGAAAAAAAAAATTTTTAAAAAGGGAACATCAGTATTAGGCCATTTTTTTTCCCCCTCCCCAAAGAATATTGCTCTTTCATGCTCATTTTGCATATATACAGGCAAGCATTTTGGGAAATGAATACTTCCGTGCAGTATTTCTCCTTTTCAAAATTATCAACTTTAGTAAGTCAAAGTACTTCTGTGAGGAAAAAAAAAAAAAACAACCCAAGACATAATCTGGGACTATTTATTTTACTGTTCTTCCGCATTAAATATGTGGAAGAAGCAAGTCTTACAGACAATAGCCTATAACCTTGTGTAGAAATTGCTTTCTAGCATGAAGGAAAACTGCATGATAACGTGAATCTAGCTGATGGAAAGATATTTTTCATTCTTCAAAATGTCTGGCACAATTGCTCTCGTATATGCATGAAACCTGTCTACAACATTACAGCCTTCGGTATCGCTCCTCTGCTGAATTGCTTATCTTATCATCATAAACAATACAACTGCAAAGAAACTAAACTATTCAGGACAGAAAGCAGAATATATATATAAATCCCATGAGGAAATTCAGTGAAACTGGGATTAAAACCAGAATTTTTGGGCCCCAGTTATTAGGCAGAGATTATTCTTACAGGGGGGTAAAAAAGCTTGGCAGTTCTTTGGGACTCTGCACTATAATATTTGAAATATTTTTTTCTAGATTTGCTAATACATGTAAAAAAAATTTCTCTTTTTCAGCTTCCACATTTGATACATTTTAATTATTTTCAGAATTTGTATTGGCTTGACATATAACAAGGAAGATACTTTTAAAATAAAAATATGCTTCTGAAAGTATGAAACATGTTGTGGTCATTAAAAAAAACCAACTTCCTCAGCCTTTAATTATTTGTTTAATTAACTAGCTTTCCAACCGATTGTATTACCTTCCAACAGAAGCCATTTCAACTAATTAACCAGGTCTTAAATCTCTATTCCTGAAGCATAGGTTTAAAGTTCCTCTGGTAGAACAGCAAAGCTTAATTACAGATCATCGTCTTATTGCTCAGCTGTACTCCCAGAATACTGCCATTGAAGCCCCGTTAATTAAGCGGAGGAACCACAGATACATTCCGCCTTTCAGTGCAATATAACATCCAAACACTTGATCCCAGCCGAACTGGGATCAGAAAGATGCCACATTCCTGACGATTCTCTTCCAAAACCCACTAAGACAAGCTTCTGAATGGGGAGATCCAGTTATTTATTTTTATTAGCAATCAGCCCGCTGCGACGGAATTTCAAATCGACGTACAAAGTGCCGGGCAAGCGGCTTTCCTCTTATCATCCCACCCCCTTTTCAGGCACCGGGCGGGATCCAAGAGAAGGGCCGTACCCTCGCTTCCACAGGCGCCCAAGCCTGCATTCGGGTTCCCAATTTTCAGTTCAGAAGCCCTTAATTAAGCCAAATTGTTTCCACCTGGCGTTGCTGCGCTCCTCAAAGCTGCCTTTCACAGCCACATAATCCACCTCACGGAAAAGGACCCCATTCTGCTCTACTGCCAATACCACAGATGGAATAATTTGGCTTCAGAGTTTTCACATGCTGAGACCAGATATTAAATAGAAGAAATACGGAATGGCTCAACACTCAGATTACATTCCCGCTTCTCACATCATCCTTCTCATAAATCTAACACACAGGAACTCAGGAGGAATAAAAAACGCCACACCACCGAACAAAGGCACGTAAACCCTGGGAAGCTCCTCTGCAGTTGCACACAGCGTTGACTGAACGGTAGTAACTGACTGAAGACTAGCAACAAATAGACACGGAAAATAACCACCGCATTCTTGAAGGGCTTTTAGATTCTTCAATACCGATTTATTGAAGGATAACCGTTCTTTTTTTAAGTAGTAAATTTTACTCATTCATTTTTGTAAGGCAACTGCTAGTCCTGCAAACGCAGGAACAACCTTAACTTCGCTGGCTCTCGGTGCACTTGGCTGAAGGTATCTGAAGACAGACCCACGGACGGCTGTTTCAAGGTGACACCCTCAGAACGAGCCCCAGCAACTCTTTGAAGTCACACGGAAGGCAACAGCATTTAATATCTTAGCACTCCTCACTTTATTCAGAGATTTGCTTCCCTTTTCCTCCAAACCTCCCCTAGCCAACAAGCCATTTTAAACCTGGCGTCGTGTGTATAGACATAGATGTATAGACACATAAAAGTCCACCGTTTGCCTAAGTGCCTAACACGGACCTGCGGACTCTGCAAGGAACCAGGGTGCGAAGGGACTGGGCACCCCAATGCGGCACAACTTATCTCCTTTTTAAACTGAGCTGCAAGAGTTATCACAAAGTATTAACTATAGTTACACTTAATATCCTCCCAGCTCTGAATTCATTCTACAGCCGCGATGCATTCGGGAAAACAGTGACTATATACCACCCCAAAGATTTGTGACCACAAATCAGAAGTCGCTGGATGTAGCGGATAACCCTTTGAATCTGTAAAATGCGGTGATACCTTCCAGTATGAAGAATAGAATTAAATGCAAAAACATTACTAAATAAGACTATAAGCAGTTTTTACTAGCAGCTAGTATAATTATAATCCCTGTTCACTCTGTACATAAATTCAGTTTTGAAAGCAGGACCCATCAGTCACAACTGAGTAAAAATGTAAATACGTGGAAAAACCTCAGTATTTTCAAATTTGACCAGACCTGCAGTATAACCCTACCCTGCCAGGGAATAGGGACCTTTTTACTCCAGTCTCTTTCCCAAGAGTTTTATGTGATTCTGGGCCACAGGAAGGCGAATTTGGATTTTCAAACCAAGTGTTTTGCTTTAAATAACTGAATAGTCAAAACTAAGAAAATAATAGTATTTTTTGCAAATTAAAATGTGGGCGAAGGCGAAGAAAATATACATCTTTGAGAGGGTTGTAATGTGAAGGGAGACACAACAGCATCATTAGTTTGGGAAAAAAAAAAAGTTTTCTGTCCTGGGAAAAGTTGCTCAGGCTCTTTATGAGGGTCAGTGCAGTCTGTCCCGCTGCATTAGTCCTCAAAATAAACTAATTTCAATTTTCACTGACGTTAACTGCTTCATTTCTCTGAAGTGATCCAAACCACAGTTTAGCCCAATTATTGGTCTAATTTAGTGAGCTGTGTTCTTAATTCCATGGAGAATAGTTGTAAAGCTTAGACAAATATAAAGTCAAAGTTTAGAGAGATGGGTGAAAGCCTTAAAGACAAAATTAATGGTATTAGGAATCTCATTAGTCAGCTCTGTGTATTCACCTACAGGTAATGAGACATTACAGTTGGCAGGTTTATCAACATTTATCAGGTTTCTGCAGCACACATTCATCGCTCTCTTTTGATTATTAATTAATTTATGAATGCGTTGTCTCATAAATGCAGGAGAAGCCAAGGGAACTGGTTTATCCAGGTCACTGATCCTTCAGATTCTTCATTCCCAAAACAAAGGGCCACCAGCAAAGCAACACTTCAGCTCCTGCCGCGCCATTACTACGCATGGTGCACGTACTTTTCAAGGAATCCATCACAAAGGTGGAAGCGAAGGGCGGACACAGGCAATGAGGCTAAAACACAGAGGGCTGGGTGCCCACGTCACTCTAACCAACACCAGCTTCTGCTCCATTTTGCACATAGCGTTGGGTCCAGCTGTTGGACCCCGTTAGAAGCACACAAAATTTAAAATGTATAAAGAAAGCTAACAGGGGGAATTACACGAGATGCGGATGAACGGCAGGTCCCTGATCTCTCACCGTACGTTAGCACACGCTTCGTTCACGCCCTGTTCGGGGGCGGATAGCGGCGCTCGGCTTCTTCCCCCACCGGCAACCACCACCATTCCCAACATTCCTTGTACCAGACCCAAATCATTCCAGGGATTCCTCACACCAGGCCCAAACGCACCAGAGTTAATTTTGCCTCATTCTGTTAATCCTACTACACTGATTCTACGTTAGATTACTAAAATAGCCAGATCCAGCTGTCTGAACAACTGAGCAAACTAACATAACGGCCTCCAATATTTCCCCTGGAGTTGGATTTTCAGGCTTTGGGAGAGCTTGCAGCACTGTCGGTCTGCTCAGGGGGTCTGCTCTTAACACGCGCTGCTTCATTAAAAAGATCTTCAAACAACAACATTTGGGAAAAAAAACCCTGAATGCAGGTCACTCCAACTCTTTGTTCACAGCGGTTTGTCTTGTTTTGCATCCGCGAAGGCCTTCGAGGCTGACGGGACACGGCGAACTCCAGGTGGAGACAACACAAGGCCCTTACGCTATAAGGCACATAACAGCATACTTCATTTCAGTACCCTATTTCTGGGTAACATCTCCTGCAGACAACGCCAAGAGCCTTCTCCTTACCTTTCATTCCCTCAGATCTACCCTCTTCTGTCCTAACTCCCATCCTGACTTTGTTGTGGCACCTCCCTATGGATGACTACCCTCGAAATCCACACGGCTAAACCCAAACTGACAGTTTTTGCTGCCAAATCTGTGATCTCTTTTTGCAACCTGTGAAGGAAGCATGTCATTCTGGTCCACACCTTCAGCCCGGTCCAGCCTGAGCTCCTTCCCAGGTCTCACACCTTCCAGCTCCTTCTGCCCAGCCACCGCCCCCCCGAAGTGCCCGTCGGTACCGCTCCGGCACAGCTAAGGATCAGCTAGCGCGACGTGAGTTACTCCCTGCGGTAACTACGGCCACTGCTCGCATTCCCAACCAAAAGGACGTTCAAAGACCCGACGCTCCTCTTTGCATCTCTTTAGCCGCCATCACATCAAACACAAGCGAATTGCCTTGGCTTTCAGAGTGCCGGACACTCCCTCTGATCTCCTATACGAGCAGGGGGTTATTTCACGCTTTTGGTGGATCCGTGACACCAATTTCCATTCTGCATTTTTTTCAATGAAGCATTTTTGTGCTTTCTCCCCAGACACCCCACAGGCATGGGCGGACCCCCAAACCTTACCACCAAACTACATCAGTCTCTTCCCAGTAGGAAGAAGAGTACTTAAAGGGAATCGGACCCTGTTGAACCAGGAGAACCCTGCAGCCTCGTCATTCGGACCAAACGCCCCAAACTGGGGCTCGGAGAGGCGCAGCCTAGGGACTTTCCTCTGGTACTTGATTAAGCTTAGTTTCACCATTGCTTGTAGTATTTTCAGGCTGACTCAGCTCCCTCACCAGAACGCAGTTGTTTAAACAGCAGATGTAAGTCTGTCCCAGCTGTTATTTGTCAGGCGTTCAGACAATAAGACACTCTGACATCTCAGCTGGTAACCTCTTTAGAAGAGACAGTTCCAAATATTTACTGTCTAGCAGACACTTGCTCTCATTACAACGCAGGTAGTGTAATCGAGTTACTACTCAGAAATGGGAACCATCCCGAAAACACCATTTGAAGGACTCGCTGCTCTGGAGAGAGGGCCCTTGCATGCGAGCAAGCCGGGAATTCACCACACGACATTTTAAAGCCATCAGTTCCCATAAAAGATTCTCTCTGCCAAACCTAGATTTTGCTGCAAGAATAGCTTATTAGCATGCCAGTATATTTTCCGGATTCTCTCTTTAGAAAGTTTCCTTACGCTGTTTAAGATATCTGTTCTGACACAGCTCTGCTCCCTCAGCAGGGCCACAAAAAGAAACTGGTATTAAAACTAGTACCTTGAGCTTCTAAACGAAACAAAAAAGGGGGATGTGTGATTGTAGTTGCTTTAGCCGAGACGCCGGGAGGACGACGCAGCTCTCCTTGCGTCGCCCATGTGCCTCATAGCTGCGTTCCGCCCCGTGGGACCTTGGAGGGCACCGCCGCAGGGGACAACGCGCTGGCACTGTCCTCCAGCTCGCCCCGATGCCCAGCATCCGAGTGGGAAGTGGGGCGAGAGGAGCGTCACTGCTACGACCAGAGATGGAGATGCCCAAACCAACCTGAGCCACCTGCTGCCACCAACAGAAGCGTCACCCATCTCCCTGCCCAGTGCCCGTCACAGGGTCCTGCCTGCGACCCTGCGCCTCCTGCTTCTGCTGTCCCAGCCCCAGAAGCCAACGCATCTTGCAGAATCAGCGGAGAATCACCTTGCCAAGGATGCTGAATGGCTTTGGGGGGGTTAGCTCCTTGAACGCGCCCCTCCCCGGTGCCAGAAGCAGCAGAGGGGACGGTGCCGGTGCCCCGGGGAGGAGGCAGGACCCATCCCATCAGACACCTCAGAGCTTTGGTCAGTTCAGGACACCCGGCGTTTGTCTGGTCTCCTCTTCGACACTAAAAAGATCTTGTTCCTACTTCTAGCTCTGTTGTTACTGAAATCTGTCAAACCCTTCTGAGGCCAAGCTTCAGGCCTCTGTGCTGCTGAGGGCAGTCTGTCAGGGAGGCTTCACAAGCAGACAGGGTCCGCCAGCAGCGAGAGGTTTTTCATTTCCCCTCCTGCAGATGTTTGCCTTGTCCTGGCCCTCACCTGGGCCTCGCAGCAGACAAATGAACTCATCGATACATCAGGGAACTGGCCCAGAAAAAAAAAATAAATTCCACTACTTCCTGAAGGGTTGGTGAGTTTAAGCAGCACGTGGAAAGGCAAGGTGAGGAGCGGACACGGTGTGAGGTGGGACTGCATCGCCTGGGACAGAGAGGGAAGAGGGGCAGGGGAGGAAGCAAAGGAGGGGCAGAAGAGTATTGCTGCCCACGCAGCCAGGAGACATCTCCATCAGACAGGCCAGCCTCCGGCGGGACCACACCACGTCCCTCGATTTCGGCAGGGCTTTGGGCGTCGATTCACAAATCCGACGGGTTCAGCTCAGGCACGCCAGCGGACTGGTACCGCCGGGACCCGTCACGCTCCCCTGGCTGCGCCAGGTGAGGAGCAGCTCCTCCACTGCCAGAGTTTAAGCCTCGTCTGCTGCACTGAGAAAAACCAACCCACCAGTTTCAAGTCCCAGTAACATGCTGGGCTGGAAACTCTGGAGCCGCTTTACGCGTAATTCACCAGCAACTTCTGAAAGGATGGGGTGAAGAGCTGAGGTCCTCCCCCGCCGAGCCCACCTTGTTAACCTGCAGCGCTTGCGAGCCAAAGCCCAAAGCCCCCCAGTACCTCTGGCACCGGAGATCGCCCGCTTTACAGGGTCTCTCACATCTCCCGGGCTGCAGAAGTGAGAAACGCCAAAACACAGACTCCCCTTCCAGTAACTAGGACCTCAAAAGCTGGTGTCTGGCCAGAGAGTCACGCACGAACAACAAAACAGCTTAAAGCCTATAAACTGGGCACTTTCTAGAAGAAAAGGCAAAGAGGTCTTCCATCTTGTACAAAATATTGCTATGTCATGAAAGAAACCTGATTAAATATTTTTGAAGAATTTCAAGTGACAAAAAAGCACAATTGCTGTGAGATTTTATAGCCTGTGTTAGACGAGTTGCCTATTTGTGATTGACTTGCCAAGGCTCATTCAAGTTGGATGCCATTAAAGCCAGTTTTCAAAAGTTTCTCTCCTAAAAGAGGATGTTGTGATAAGCGCTTTCATTCGGAAAGCACAAGACCATCCTTCAGAACGTCCCCATTGTATCTTCTGCAAACAAATTAGCTCTTTGACAGATTTCTCCAGGGGCACTGCAGGATCTGGTAATTTTCAAATTCAAAGGGCCGAAAGGAATAACGATGAAAAATTGTGTCACAAACCTGCATGAAATTACCTTACCGTAGTCAGAACAGACTAAATGAGATGCAAAAAAAAGTATGACTAAACTTCATTAAAACTTATTTTTCTTTTTATTTAATGTGATAGAAGGCAAAAGTAGCTGTTTTAGAAGAACAGTATTAATACAACTTCTTACGGAAGCGAAGTGATAAAAGAATTTCCCCACCTTTAAACCATTCAAATAACAAGGCAAAAAGCTATTAGAAAACATTTTTCCTAAAGCGTAGAAGACATAAACCACAGTATTATTAATAATAATCATCTGTATTTGAGAACAGCATCAATGGTATTCTCTTTCTTTTCAGCCTTAGTTCCCATAACTGGATAAATATGGCTATGAATGTTACGTCCCTTCTTCAAAGTCAGGTTATCTTCATTCTTAAACAATCGAGGCAGCCAAATGCTCGCCCTCTATACATTTACTTGTGTCTAAATTTCAGCATCTGAATTCTAAAACTGCCCAACACAACTGCTAGATGTTTTGTTAGCCAACACCAATCCCAAACACTCATTTGGTTAAAAAGAAAATAAAATAAATCTCAGTTAAATTAAAGTCCATTCTCGATGTGGTTTTCAAATCTGTCAAAACACGCACAAGGAGGTCAAGTGGCAGCCAGGAACTATGGGAAATTCAACTTGAAAGTTAAATCTGAACCACAAGGTCAAAGAAACAGAGTCATAACCAGTTCTCAAGCTCCAACCCACCCACACGCCAGCTACAGAAACTTCCGAGTATCCCCGCTCCGAGGACCCGAACTCGGAAGACCCTGAAGAAGGGGGTCTCGGTGTAACGCACTCCTATTTCTCTCCCAACACTCGAACGCCTCACCCCACAGCAACCCTACGCAAACACCGGGATGCACATAACCTCCCTTTCAGTCCCAGAATCCCCTAAACGCGCCTATTCCAGAGGGATAAATGGGTTCATTCATAACCTATTTTTAAACACCAGACACGTTTTAAAAGAATTTCTTTCAATTCTTCAACGCCTTTATTAAAAATAACGCCTACCTAGAGCTCCTGTCCTCCCTCCCGGCCGAGAGGTGCCCGGTCACTCCCCTTCACCCCCTATGCGGTACAACGGGGAGCCCCACGGCCACGG
>NW_009599149.1:31415-62478 GCF_000690535.1 Cariama cristata | reverse complement strand
AGAGCGAAGAGCCAGTAAAAGTGCCCTTAACACACTAGGCTTTCAGGTATTTGCCCATTTGTTTGTCTCTTAACCTTCCCGATCATAATATGAAATAGTGAAAAACTAATTTTTGTTTCTGAGACTGGTCGAACAGAGTAAAGCAGCGACTCCCGAATCGCCAAAACGGGGAGCGGCGTTATTACACGGGGGGGAAAAAAAAAAAAAAAAAAAAAGAAGCCTAAGTGTTGAACATCAAACAACTGCTCCTTATATATATTTTTGGTTCGTGTTTTTCCTTGAAGCCTTTTTGTGGCTTTGGGCTTTGAACTCGCACTCGTTTAGCTGTGTGAGCAATGGTGTAGCTTAGCAGTCCGGCTGAAGTCAAGCCGTCCGTGGCTCATTGTCAGGGCGTTTTAGCAGTAATGTCAGTTTTTATCCCGGAACGTCAGAACGAACAGAAAGGGAAGGCATGCGTTTGTTCGTTTCTTTTACTTAAAAGTTAATTGTGAAATTACATAAGATAAACTCCAAATACAGCCTTATTTTCAAGTAAAAATATCACTCAAGTCTTCTTACTAGGACGAATAGGAATAAAAATTAAAACTCATGGTTATGTCGGTGTAGCTCTTGTATTTAGAGAAACTCTATGTATTGTGGGGATGGATCCTTTTTAAAAACAGATTACAAGGTGCATTTTCATGAGCAGTGTGAGATTTTGTTCCCATCTTATGTTTTTCCTGTTTTCCACTTGCTGAGCAGTGCTAAGGAACATAAAGCAGGATAGAATCAAAATTATAATAACCGTAATGTGAGTCAGGTAGTGTTTTCCTCTGCCATGTGTCAGCTTCACTGAACCGTCCCTCAAGTGTGTCCTCTGGATGGGCAGGCCCCCCACCAAAACCTGCAGGTTTACTCCATGGCAGTAGATTTTAACACGTTGTGCTTCATACAAGTGCAATGACTGTAAATATAACATAGAAAAGAATTTGAGTGAAGGTGAAAAAATCTTCCATTAGACCATTATGGCCAAACAGTAATTGCAGACTGTTGCTGACAATGACAATTCATATTGATGAACTTGTTCCGACTCTGGGCTTCTGTATCACCAGTGCTTTTAAGAAATATTTTTTTTTGGTCGTGTTGATATTTTGTGGTTTTGTTGATGTAATTTGGTATTTCATGATGTGATAAAGAAGATTACCGAATCAGACATAACATGACCCAATAATTAAAGTTGCTACAGCTCTTAAGAAATTAAAATGTGATTTTACGTTTCCCTTACAAAACTCTTACAGTGGGACAGTTTGCCTCCTCCCCTATGAATTAAATTGCCTTTTATTATAGCAAGCTTACCAAGTAGAAGAATGCATTAATTAGGAACCTAACTATCCACCATTTGCTTTTTTTCCTAAGAACAAAATAATTGTTAAACTTTCTTTCAAAATTCCCAACAAAGCAACTGCTGACCATAAATACATAGGTTAATTGGCTGTATGGCCTTCGAAAACAATCATATAGGAGGTATGAGGTTATATGCTCCAGGTGCAAGAATGTTGTGATAACTACTATTCAGACAGCTAGTAGGAAAGATCAGACCATGAGAGGTCAAATATTAGGTATGACATCATGCTACATATTCTCTCACTTTAAAGTGCCTGTAGTCAATTTGTTTGGTGCCAATCTGAAAGTAGACATGTAGTATTTCAGCAGGCTAGGTTTTCTGAGAAGAGGTCTTACCTTGGCTGGAAAATTTTTAGTGGCCTGTAAATTGGAAAGGGTTGAGAACCACTATACCAGTGTGAATTTTTATAGAGCTGCTTTGTTTATTGAAGCATGTTTAGTGGTGGTACTCGACTTTATTCACCAATACAGTCAATGTTACTCTTTGAGTACAGTGTTCGATTTAAGTGCTTAATGTGACAGAGCGATTCTTCACTTCTCTTTCCTTCATGGAATTACAGCTAGCCAAAGACAGGAGTGAAAATCGACTGAGGTTATTTAAAAAAAAAACAACAACTGTCCCATAACCTAGTGTTTCCTGAGAGTTTATGTATTCAAATTTCATGTTAATTCTCCCTCTTTCTTTGGAGACTTTGTTGATGTGCATGTAACTTGAAGTTGTGGAACGAACTAAGCTGGCATTTGTGCAGTGACATGCTTTTATTGTCTTCCTCTCAAAGTTTCAGAATCACAGGACAAATGGAAGGAAATTTCTGAATAGAGTAGGCAATCTGCTTTCAAGATTTTTTTTATATAATTTTTTTTTCTGCCTTCCCTCAATGACTGGTTCTTACTTGTTTGCACTGTTATTTTTCTGCTTCTAGATTTTTTTCTGCTACCTCACGTTTTTGGCAAGAGAAAGACAAATGGAACTACATGATTCTTTGAACACCTAGAGATCATTCCAATGTTATAGGTAATTATTGTATTTACTTAATTCCAACAATAAGTTATGCTACAAAGAACATAAGTTTGGCCCACAAAGGTACTGCATCTTCCTTACACCTAAAATGTCATCTTTTTTGTGTTATACATCTTGTGAGGGCTTCCTTCTGGTGAGCATACACAAGCAGGAATTGACTTCACTTTTGTGGACTTCTCATCCTAGTGTTTGGAACATTTTTATGTGATTTCATCACTTCTGCTCTGTATCAAAGCATGCTTTATAGAAGACTGTCAGTATTACTATGAAGTTCAATTTTAATCTTTTCAAAATGTGTGAGAAACCTCTAACTTTGATCTTTTAATCATTATAGAAAAAACAGGAAAAGTTGATACTGAATCTGTAAGAGAAAATACTGCTTTAGAGAAATTCTTATGAATAGAGGCCCACCAACTGCACAGTCAAACCTCATTACTCCAATAATACTGACTGGCTTTCACTTTCTTTCATTTTTTTAGGAGGAAAGTAGTAAGACTGTTCTAAGCTAAAGTAATTTTCAAAGGGAATAGCTTTGACATTCACACAAAGCGAAGGGATAAAAGAACGTTGATAACATGAATACATGCAAGAATCTAGCTTTATGTGAACTCTCTGTAAAGTAAAATACTGCTGAAAAAATAGTGGTGAAGGTGAGAAAATCAGTCCAGTTAATTCAGGAATACTAGGTTTTGCTAAAATGATAAAATCTGCTTTCTTGACTGTGAGATCTCTCTGCTTTGGGAATATTGATAAAGAAATGCACTCCTTTATTGTCTAGAATTTATTTGTGTCGTGATACAAATACAGAAGAGAGGTGGTCTTTCTCACTGTTCATGTCATCTGTTACATCACTGGCAATTTACCATATACATAACCTTTTTAGCAGTAGATGCTTTAGTTTGTTCTGTTGTGTATTTTTCTATTTCTCTGGTTCTTGATAAACTTTTTGGAATAGTATATTGTAGTATTATTTTGGGGGGCTGTAACCTTTGACTCCTTTCCAGGAGAAAGAAGTCTAGAGGAATGTTGCAGTCCTACATGCTAGAATAACAGGAAGGCTGTTTCAAATAAATTTGGCCCAGAGTGATAGCTGAGCACCAGCTACCATGTCCTTCCTGGCTACCTGCTGAGACACTTCTAGCCTAGAAGTACACAACTCTTGGGACATAATTTTCATTAAGGGTGATGAGAAAGTACTTGAGAATTCTGGGTGTAGTTGTTACAAGGTCTTGCTTTTCGTTGGGCATTTTCTCTGTGTGGCCATCATGCTCATGAGTTGAGAATCATGAATTTGGGAAGTTTAGAGTTTGAGACCATTGCCATCCTGTCATTTCTTTGTATTGCTCCTTATTAAACTGTTGGGAGACATTTCAGTATTCTTATTTTCATTTGTATAGATTACAAATTTCTTTCATATTTCAAATACTTCTCCCCCCATTGGTGCACCAAAAAAAAGCTAATGTGTTTTTAGTTAGTTGGCCTAATGAAATTAATCCTTATAAGCTTCTTATACTTAGAAGCATATATCAAAATAGCATGTTAGTATTATTATTTCTCTGGTCCCAAGAAGAAAATACTTGCAAGACACCTAAGGAGCTTGTTCCAAGTTTATGGCTGCCAAAGTGGTACAGACTTTGGCAAGTAATTGGCCATCAAACCACTGGTAATCATCAGTACCAACAACAGGAGAGTATCTGGTGTTACGTTAGCCTACCATGCGTTTTCCTTCAATGCAGGCTTATATAACACCAAAACAAGAACCTGTTTTTCACTCTGCGTTGCTCTCATCAATACCAATTATTTTAGTGTTGCATAGCAGAATGGTGCTTTTGGAACCTGATGCTGCAAACTTAGTGCCCAGATGAGGCACCTGCTTAAGCTTGATGTCTTCTTCTGTCTTTATTCAGGTCTGATAAATTAAAAGTACAGGGTTATAAAGAATGTGAGAATGAAACTCAAAATAAGTGTCAGTCGGTCTTCCTTCAGGTGCCTTGAGATTCAGCTCTGTCTACAAAGATATCAACACTGTTTTATTTATCCTCTCCCTTGTTTGTTTAGAAGCCTTTCCCAGACAACCTGTTAACTCAACAGCAATGATAATCAGAAAATGACTGTCATTGACTTACATATGTATGGCATCAAGCAATTAGGGGAACCAATCCTTCTTGATTGCTATACTTTCTGGGAAATAATAGGCTTTATTTAATTTCTGGTCATAAAGGATTGACCTCCAGTCAGGCTTTTTTACCTTTTCCTTTTTTTTTTCCCCTTTGTCCATTTCTTTCCTCCTCAGTCAATCTATATCCTTGTTGGTATCTTCCACCATAGATGACATCAACACTTTTCTGAGCTCTAAAAATTATTAGAACTGCTAAGGCTCCCCAGAAATTACTTTGAAAACAGACTTGTTTTCACTATTTTGTGATGATTCAAAATATGGTAGCTCTGCTTACCGAAATAGCTGACCTCCTCCATATTGTTAGAATTTTTAGACTTGGCCTGCACCTTTTTCTCTAGTGGCCATGGAAGTTAAAAAGAATTTGAAACAAATTCCAAAATGTACTCCAAAGAGAAGGAACTGAAAAGGTGGATCACTATGGGAGAAATCCTTGTTCCTGTCTTACTGCAAGGTAGAATGACTAATTATCAAGCAGGGCTGCTGATTAATAATTATGTCTTACGGACTATGCTGGCATTTTTCCAGAGGACAAATTTCTGTAAAGTTGAGAGAGGCATTGATTTCAATCTGTTCAGAAGAATACGTTGCAAATTAATTACCTCCTCTGGCAATACTAAGTGTAACTGATGTGAAAAATCCTGATGTCTTCCATAACAACAGAGTATACTTTCAAGAATTTTTGATTAGTAACTTGGATTCTTCCAAGGGCATCCATCAGATTTTCAGAATTAATGGAAAACTGTGTATAAAATTGTACAAGATATTTTTGTAAAACAGTGGAATTTAAGGTAGAGCACTGGCGTTATCTTTTCAAAAATGTGTCTGGATAGACTTGTCCCACTGCCTTAGCTAATACTTTTGTCAAAATAGTCAATGTACATTGTATTGACTCTATTGAAAAGAATTTAACTTAATTTAAAATTAAAACTTAAGAATTTAACCAACTTGCTTAAAATTTGCAATGCTTTCCAGTTTAAGAAACAACCACTTAAATCGACGTTCTACTTTTATTTGGTGAAAACTCCTGTGGCCCTGTATTACACATTCAGTGGTGGTGGTATTCTTGAAAAAGTATATCAATTGTTCTAGACATCTTTTTAGATATACAATATAAGTGCTTTCCTACTTAAGGGATAAATGCCTTTTTAACTTTGAGAAATGTCACCCCTTACAGTTTCAAAAAGCTACAGCTTGCCCAAGTGTTTTGCATAATTACAGCCTTTTAAGCCTTTGAAGAACAACTTGAAAATGTAAGGTGTTTCTCATGCCTACATTTACTGGATTTTATATGGGGGAGAGGAGGAGCAGAATGTGTGTTACCTAAAAAGAATGAAAGCCTAAGTAACTAACAAGAGTGCTGTGGAGGACTTAATGTTTTCAGACCTGTTTCTGATAGTCTTTCCTTAATTACTTCCTGTGGATTGCAACTGAAGTCTTTTTGTTCAACTAGGTAGGCTTTCTGTCTCCGACAGTAAAGCAATTCTCACCTTGGCAAAGCATTGCATCAGTAGCATTGGAAAGGACGACATTAAATGAAAAATTAGTTCATTTTGTGAAACACTGGGTATTATGAGGCCAGAACTGTGAGTATTTCTTTCATCACTCTTTGTTTTGTGGTTGTAGTATTCTGTGTTTGGTTAAAAAGAAACCCTCCCCTCCAGTCTCAGTTCTGATTAGAACTTAAACCTGTAAGAAGACAGGCTCTGCAGGAAGCACTTTCTTTACTAAAGAAGATCTGAGGTACAGCTTTCTTCTGAGATGCCATATTAATAGCAATTACTAAAGAAGAAAAGAAAAAAAAAAAAAAGACAATCTTTTGAAAAGCTAAACATAAAAAATAGTTGAACTTTGCAGTTGTAAGTTTTCAGTTGAGTAAAATGTTTCTGTTTTTAAACTGTTTCTGCTATATCTGCTTCCTGCTAGTTTCCGTTCTCTCTTTTCATCGTTTTTAATCAGTTTAATAGGCAGTATATTTTAAAAGCTGGGCTTAGATGGAGCAGAATGTATTTCCTGTTCCTCCTTCCATGTTTCACAGTTTTTTCAGGATAAGTGAGAGGGTGATGTGTGATGTGCTTAAAGTTTTGTAACCCTTTCATGCTCAGGGTTGCTGATTGGCCATATTCTCAGCTGCAGGAACTGTTTACACATACCATTTTTTTAATATTGACTTTGAATAGGAAGATCTTGCAGCCTATTGAACTATAAGCAATTTCACTTTCTAAGCACTTTTTTTTTATTCCCCCTGGCACTTTTGAATTCATTTTCTGCATATGCTGTTCGTAAATGGGAAAGAGCAATGAAGGAGGAGAAAGAGAAAAGAAAAACCTGTGGTCAGGTGTTTATATCATCCTGCTCTCAGAAATGTCTTTCAAAGTACGCAAGGCTATCTTGCAATCATGCAGTCATAGCTATTCAGAACCAAAAAAAGGAGAGAACTACATTCTCAAACCTCGTTTAGGTTATTTTTTAAATGCTAGTGTGTTGGGTTTTTTTAATGTGTCTTCCATCTCTTCCACTTCCCCTCCTTTTTCCTATATGTTATGAACCTGTAAGAGGAAATACTGATAATATTTTGATATAGGCTATATAGGCATGATGATGATATAATCTATCTAGTAAAGATCTGAGTTGATTTGGGTGGAAATAGTATCATACATTATTTTTTAAAAAGTGCGCACTGTTCTTATGCTTAGTGTAGCCTCAATTTCAGAGCCAACAGAACTTGTCAAAATCGGGCTAAAGTATACCCATAGAGCAGATGAAATATTCACAGCACCTGGTTATATAATATGGTTGCATATTCATAGTGTTCAGTAAGGCAAGAATCAAGTCCAGAGAGGTTTACTAACCTGACTGTAAAGAATACAAATAGTAATATGGCTGAATTACTGAATTAATTAAATGTTTACAAGTAGTGTGTTTGTGGTGAGGTGAGGTAGGAGAAGCTCACAGGAAGATGAGGTTTTTGTCAGTGGTTTTAGTGATTGGATTGTTTGCAAGCAAGCTCTTACTTGTTACCAGGTAGATGTTTTATGTTGAATTTTGCACAAATAAGCTATTAGCCTGACAGTTGCCTTCCAGATAAGTAAAGCATTCTACATTGTTTATTCACTATATCCCTATGCCTGGTATATATTCTAAAATATATTCTAATAAGAAGTACTTTTGAATATTAAATGATCACTTGGTCCTTGCCAAAGATGAAATCAAAGTTTAAATCTTGCTCTTTTGCATGCAGTAAGAGAAATAGTATTTTGGATGTAAATGTAATCACAAGCTTGTGCATTCAAACTATAATTAAAGCATTAAGAAAGTAGAGCATTTAATGATGTTATCGTAACTTGATAAAGCTTGGCAAGATCTTCACCAAGACCATAGCATTTTAAACTTGGAAGTATTTTCCAAGGAATTAAAAGTAATTAACTAGAATTAATCTATGAGTTTATAAACATGTGGGCAGATCAAGTGATAAGTAATAGAACTTCACTCTTTTGTACCTCCTCTCACTTCTTGATAGATTTTTTTCTTTCATGAACAAATAGAAATTTAAATTGCACCTTTGCATAAGAAATTGACTGATGTTTTGACCAAAGAACAATTGTGCTTAAAACAGATTAAGTGATAAGTTCAGTAAATATTCAAGTATTATTGTTTGAAAAATTACAAGCTCAATGAATGAGAAATACTTTTTATAAATACTGAAAACTAAGTTAGGCATTCTTAAAACTTTGAGCTAATGGGGAAGATAGATGGGCAAATGATTGCAGACCATCTAAATCTGATGGGATCCATGTGCAGTAGTACATGTGAGTCTTGTATTTCCCTTAAGATTTGGTCAGAGTTGATAGGAGAGAAAGAAAAAAAACCACTTGGTAAGCAAATAATGAAACTTTTTTCGCAATTATGCCGCCTTCTGGCAGTTTAGCCATCTGGGTTCAAGAGTCTTCTCTTTTTTGAGCATGCTACTGTGGTAGTGGATCTCATGCAACTGGGACTGCCAACAGTTTGGATTTGTATCCTGTGTTCCTCCTGACAGGTTATTTATATTGCTCTTGTCTACTCGCTCTCTGTGCAGAACAGGAAATTTTGGATTCCTGTAAAAACAGAGGTGAGGCAGCTAAGATGGGGAACAGTATGCCTCTTAGGATAGCTGAACAGTTAATTCTGCAAGAACTTTAATGATTTAAAGGTTTAATAGATGGCCTGGATTTCTACCATTGTTGCCCTCTTTCTCAAAGTCATTTCATTTTTACACAGTTTTGGAAGGGTAGAAGCTCAGAGTTGTGTTTGAACAACCAATCAGATTTGTGATGATTTCTGTTCTACTTGGTTTCTAAGTCCTGGGCTTGGGTGATACGTAGCCACTCAAGCTAAGGCAGTTGTGCATGCTTGGAAGCAAAAGATGTGCAGCTTGTGAGTCTGTAAGTTCCCCTGATGAGCTGGCTTTATGTCTCTTGGTTTATCAGTTCCTCTCTAATAACATCTCTGGCTACTTGCTAATTTCAGTCAAACACTGACAGAATGGAGCCCTTACTGTGTTTAAATTCCTGAAAGGTTTTGAAAATATGGGCAGGTAGGGAAGGCCAAATAAGTAATACTATTTCACCTGCCATCTGATGATCCTGTCTGCTTCTGGGTCTGAATACAACAAAGGATTTGCTTGTCCTGCCTGTCCTGGTACTTAGTAGGGAGGGATATACGTGCATATGGGTGAAGGATACTATGTGAGATGAAACATGCAGGAGAACTGGAGTTACTGTTAGAAGGGCTTGTAAAATAAATAATAGTGTGGAACCTGAGATTACTGCAGAGACAGAATGGAGAACCTAAGAAACCAGTTTTATGATTATATTTAGGAATACATGGTGACTTGATACATAGTTTAATCTGAGATTTAATAGTATAAAATAGAGAATGAAAGGATATTTTTCCTTATGTGCCTCAGAAACATATTATTTTAAGCAACATTGAGCCAAGGCAGAGGACTAGTTTTGTTTTAGAGTGAAGGGGATAATTAAATGTACTGTGATTTGTTCTGTATGTTTTTTTCTAATAATACTTCCTTGAGCCAAATCACTGGTAAAATCAATGGAAACCTTTAATTAACATCTCTAATTTAATCATGTTGCTTTTATGACTTTGTGAAGCTGATTGTAATATGAGAAACCTATCGTCGAGATACAACGCTTGTAATTTAAGCAAGTAATACAAGGCATTTTATTATGTATTTATGAAGAAATATATGTATGATCCAATTTAAACATCTCTGGGACTATTTGGTTATGAATACTGCTCTCTGGTATTGATCTCACTTCAGTGCATAATTTAGATTTACAGTTACTGCTGTAAACGTCACTTGTTACAGAGAAATAAGATGAAAGAATTGGGCTTTCTTTCTATATTACTTTCTAGTAATGTATATCTGTCAGCTACTAGTGTGTCTAATTATGAACAGTATTTTTACTAGTGATTGGTGATGATTCATGTCACAAGTCCTTAATTGGGATATGAACACATAAATGCCCTTTTAAAAATCTTTACTATAATACATATATTATGTAAGAAATTGAGGTAATTTCTTTGGCATTTCTTGCGTAGTTGTTGCTTCATCTGTGTTTAGTGAATTGTATAAAGAGCAGTCATGACTGGCAAGCTGCATTGGGAAAATGCTCTTCTGTGCTGTTATATTAAAGTAAATCATATATATTTAGAGTTGGCATAGAAAATCTTAATACAGTACTGGAGAGGGGAGAAAGTGTGCACATACAGTATCCTTTTGATAATGTTCTAACAAAATGCTTCTACAGTATTTCTTTAAAGAGTAAGGCACTTACTACTTTTGTTTATATGTATAAAAGATGAAAGAAATGTTTCATTTAGCAGAAGACTGAGAATAACCTGTTAAGGAGCACCATTTCCGTTCAGTAGCATGGAACTGATGGGTTGAATTCCTCACCTCCCGTACATCTCGCTGCCATGCTTGGCAGTCGTCTTCTGTACTTGTAAGGATGATAACCACAAACTGGCAGTAGATCAATATGTTTTCTTTATTATCTGTCTAACCTTGAGCTTACTAAAATAGTTTATTTCTATCCAGCTGTTACTTTTAAGGCTCTGATGGCATAAAGGCACTTAATCAATGGGAATGCACAAATAGAATTAGGATGCTCATTTGATAGGTTATGTTGCTTTCATATTGTATGATAAATGCAGATTGTTGTTAATGAAAAGAATTCTTTACTTGTCACAGCGGCCATTCCTATAAAGTCAGTTTAAGGAAGGGATGTAAGTCCATGGAATAAGTAGATGACAGTCAGCTAGATACTTGATTTCTCTTTTGCCAGTTTACAAACAGATCGACATTTCACAGGACCATAGAGTAGTTGAGATTGGAAGGGACCTCTGGAGGTCATCTGGTCCAGCCGTCAAGGAGGGTCACCAAAAGCCAGTTGCCTAGGACCATGTCCAGACAGCTTTTCAATGTCTCCAAGGGTGTAGACTCCACAGCCTTCCTGGGCAACCTCTACTTAGTCATCCTCCTCGTGAGAAGGTGTTTCCTTATGTTTAGGTGGAACCTTCTGTGTTTTAGTTGTTGCTTCTTGTCTTATCACTGGACACCCCTGAAAAGAGCCTGGCTCCATCTTCTTTGCATCTTCCCTTCAGATATTTGTACACATTAATGAGACCTCCCTGAGTCTTCTCTAGGCTAAACAGTCCCAGCTCGCTCACGCTTGCCGCATAGGAGAGATGCTCCAAGCCCTTCATCATCGTAGGGCTTGCTGGACGCTCTCCAGTGTGTCCATATCTCCCTTGTACTGAGGAGCCCAGAACTGGACCCAGCACTCCAGATGTGACCTCACCTGGAGTGGAGGGGAAGGATCACCTCCCTCGACCTGCTGGCAATGCTCCTCCTAATGCAGCCCAGGATACCATTGGCCTCCTTTGCTGCAAGGGCACATTGCTGGCTCATGTTCAACTTGGCAACGCCCAGGTCCTTCTCTGCAAAGCTGCTTTCCAGCTGGGTGGCCCCAGCACGTTCTAGTGCCTGGGGTTGTTCTCCCCAGGGGTGGTGTTTTGCACTTCCCTTTGTTGAACTTCATGAAGCTCTGAAGGCCAATCTTGCTAGTAAAGATGGACTCAGAGGGCATTCAGTACCTCAGCCTTTTCCATGTCCTGTGTTACCAGTGCCCTGCTCCGTTCAGCAGCAGACCCATATTTTCCCTAGTCTTCCTTCTGTCAGCTGTGTACCTATACAAGTCCTTTATGTTGCCTTTGTCCCTTGTGAAATTCAGCTCCAGATGGGCATACCGTGGACAGGATTCTTTATATTGTGAGATTCAGCTCCAAGTGGGCATACGGTGGTAGAATTCTTTATGTTGCAAGGATTTTTATGAGAAGTTTTGTTTGACATCTGTGATGTTACGCACAATTGGGTTCCTAAAATGTCTTAAGTGTGTGTCTTGTGTAGATGTAACATTAATTCTTAAAACTAAATAAAAGTTCTATTTTTCATATTAATGAGACATTAATATGGTTCTCATAAACATTAATTTGATACTTATAAACATTGGTATGATTCTTATAAGCATTCTGCCTTTTAGTGTGGTGATTGTTGGTTTTATACTTTGATCATTTGTGTTGCCTTTCTGTGAACCCCGTATCCTGCAACAGTATTCTTGAGTTGCAATGATCAATTGCACACAAGGAATTCCAGATAAGGTCACACCATTTGTTTTATAAATATGTAATAAAATATGATATCCTCATATATTATCCCTTATGCAGCTGAAAGCCTCGGTTGAGGGGCGGTGGGGTGTTAGCTGAAGCTGCTAATTAGACAGAGGTCCTCATTGAGAGGGAAATAATTAGTCTCTTGAGGTGTCTTTTGGTGTTAAATCATTCATTTAGAATGCTCAAGTCTGTATCTCGAAATACTTTGCTTTAGTAGCTGTGGCATTGCATAAGTTGACATTTAAAAACAGTGTAAACTCTTTGCCCACTGACCTTTATGTATTTCTCTTAGAAGTTTGTGTAGACTGGCATGGATCCCTATCTTGTATTATCTAATCACTTGCAAATCTAATTCTTCACTGTTCTTTTACTGTGTTGTAATCTGGTGGTTTTCTATGTGGGGCCTAATGTAGAACTGTTGAGTGCCTGTAATTTTTTACCAAACAAGCATCCACTCTGCTTTTGGCAATGTTGGTAGTGTTGTTCTTTACCCATTTATCTATGGGGTTTTGAGCAAAATTGAATACCTCGTGATGGAATAAATCTGCTGCTGTCTTGGAAAAATGTAAAAATATATCTTCTTCAATTTGCCTGTGAATTTGCCTACAAAGGTGACCTTGGCCATGTTTATCTCCATGTTATTTTGTTTGGATTTGCTGCAATCCTTCAATCAGTGGCATATGGCCTTCTGTAGCTTTATTAGGCAATACCTCCCTACACTGGTTCTAAAGGGTGGCTTTACTTTTAGCAGGACTTCTTTAAATACCTGCAGAACAGTGTTTTTGTTACCACTCTTCCTTAACAGTGACATTTCTAGAGGAGATGATTTGTGCTGGAGTATTACTGTCTCTAGATTGATGACTTTACCTTGTTTTCATTAGAATCTGTGGTACTAGTATTCCTGGAGTGTATGAACTTTTGCTCATCTTGATCTTTGTGTAGCTACTTGAGCCTTTTGGCACAGAAAAATGGTTTTGTGATTTGGGGAACTGGCCTTTCACAGTGTTGTCAGTTTTGTATTGTAAGTGAGTTTTAACTGAAAAACCACAGCTGACCTGATGGACTCAGTGCAAACTTTTTGAGGGTGAATAAGTTTCAGGGGACTTGGTGTGCTGTTTACTCGGGAATAGCTCTGCGTTACAGGTTTACATGTAGATGGTGCAGTTCCTGATAATGCTTGGGTATTACTTGGATAGACAGAAATCAATGTTAATCTTTTAATGTTAAGGAAATGTAAATGTCGTGGATCACAACTATTGCTCTGTGTGAACCAGTATGATGCTTGAGCTAAAAAAAAATCTAGGGTCTGACAGTGTAGTCTTCTACTACATATGAAAATCTCCCTCCCTGCCCCTTTATCTGAATAAAATAAACAGCAAACCAGGCTGTTGCTCTGTACAGGTCTTTCCATGCTACTGTTAAGCTGAGTGCTCTAAAGTCAGTGTTTCTAAACATATGGCTTGCACCTCTCAAGAGAAATGTGCAATGCAAAGTGGCAGAAAGTTGCGATGTAGTGCCAGTAATCTAGCTGCAGCTCATTTCTGCTAGTCAGAACAATGAATTAAGTACATACTGTAACTGTATGCTGTTTTCCTCTTTTTGTCCCGGAAATACCATGCTGTTGCTGCTTTAAGGGACTTACATGTAAGGAAGGGACTAACCATGAATCACAAGTGTTTACACTTATAAAAAACTTCGGGATAGAAGGTGATTATAGAATCATGGAGCATGAACATAGCTATCCTTCTGAAGTCTTTATTGAGCTATTTCTGTAATTTTGGGGCTGGAACACAGGAATAGGGAAGGAGAAAAAAAGTAAACATTTAACATTTCTTTTAACAAAAGCATAGATATAAGCAGAATTGCAGTTTGGGGTTTATCTGTAGCAGTTTTCTTTGAACAGTCATTAATGCCGCAAATTAATATTTTAAAGCTTAGAAATCCCTTTTTAAAAAGTGTTAAATTTTGAATGCCATTTTAATGCTGTTAAGTATGCATTTGATTAATTGATGAACATCTTATGGTCAGTGAACCTTTGTTATGCTTTGGAATACAGATCTAGAATTGCTAAGCATTGGCAATAATATATTACTTTATCACATCTTAATGAATCTAGTTATGTCTAAAATATATCTTTTTATATTTAATGCTTTTGTTAAACAGTATTTTTTCAAGGGAGAAACAACTCTTGCAGTCAAAACAAAGACTTTAATTATTTTGACATTTTCATTAACTGGCACTTAAAAGGATCATTAATATCTTCTAAGGACTAGCTGAGCCTTTTTGCCCCTAGATCTTGAATTTAAAAATGGATAATTTAAAATCCATTTGACAGACTAAATATCTTGAAAATATTATATCTGAGTTGCCCTGAAGTTGAGTGGTGACAGTTTTCTGAAGCCAAAACATAGCAGTGACAGGAAAAATGTCACCATGAAAAGTGGTGTTGAGATTCAAATCTTAAAAGTGACTCAAAAAAGTATTCTATAAGCATAGTTGTTTATTTGAAAGTCGAAGTGACTTCCTAGTGAAAAAGGAAAAGTCATAATGAATAAAAGTGCTTAGACCTGATTATTTAAGTAATAATATTTGCAGGTGATGTACTTAATAATATTTAGAGTGTGTCTTCCCTCAAAATATATAGTGGAAGTATCTCAGGAGTAAAAATGTTGTCTAAATTTTAACTAGTTATGCTAGATTGCAATCTTCCTTTAACACTTGTGTGAATAAACATATATAATATCAAAAAATGGCCGTGTAGTAAAGTTTTTGACTAATAAAAAAAAAAAGATTTTTGTATCTCTCTGGAGATAATCTGTTCTGAAGATCTTAAACCTGTCATGCTATGTTCTTGGTGCTACCTGTTTGCACAATTGCAGATTTAACATATGGTATGCATTTAAATGTTTTCCTTTTGTTCACAATGCCGAATCTGGGAAACTGTCCCGCACTGCTAACTGCAGGAATTTATTGCTTTGTGGAGCTGCTGATATTAGAGAAGATATGTACTTAAATGCTCAGATGCTCCACTCTTAGCAATGTCGATCTGATCAGTCAAAATCAGAGTTCTGAAAATTGTCTTCACAGTAAGCTTACACAGCCTTGTTAATGTGAACAGAATTATATTCCCAAAGAGGACAGTGTACCTGTATTTAAAATGTTATGATTCACCACAAAATAGAAAATAGTTATTCAGCTGCAACAGTGACAAAGGTCAGAAAAAATGGATATAAGCACTCCTTTTTTTTTTTTTCATTAAACGAAAACTTTTGCCTTAGTAAATGAAAAAATATTTCAGAATCCCTGCAAAGACTGTGTATGCTGTGTTTGACTAAGATGGTACCATTTAGCAGGTTTCTCAGAAATGCCTTAGTGTGTTAGAAAGACACATGATGGGAGGCCATGGACAAGGGGTGAGCATTTGGATTTGTGAGCACCGATGACCAGGCAAGATATCAAAGATGAAGTTGGGGTGGTCCTAGTAAGTGGAAGTCTTAACCGTTCATCATTTGAGATCCTCTCAAAAGTCTCTTAACTCCCAGCAAGGGACCTGATAAAAGCTAGCACGTTATTCATAGTAATAAAAATTGTCCAGAACAAGAAGAGGCCACCAGTTATTTCTGAGCAATGTTGTCAATTTAAACTGCAGAATTGTGGCACTTGTGTCATGTTGTCATTTGTAATACACGAACTTGTATCTAATTGATATGAAAGAGAAATATTTTAGATATTTATGCAGTCTGTCTTAGAACTGTAATTTTGGAGAGTGCATAGAGGAGTGGGAGTTTGTATAATCTAGAAAAATGAAAGAAAATAGAAAACAGTTTTGTGTTTTGGTATCTTAAAACTACAGCACATTTTGTTTTCTAGTCTCTGTGTGAGCCCATAGCTTCACAGGCGAAGAAAAGCAGTAATTAGGCTGTATTTCCCAGTAAGTCCTGAGAAAGTGCTGAAAAAGCACTAGAATTGGCAAATCTGCCATTGTCTTAGTAGGCTTGTATTGCGACAGTTTGAATTTTAAATGAGTGTGTTATACAAGAAGGAGAATCCAGGTCAGTCCTTATGGATTTATGATACCAGCAGAAATAAAGGTGTTTAAAGCTTACTTTTCATAGTTAAATAAGTAATTATAATACTACTGTGATGAATGTTAACAAATACACCAGTTGCTTGTCCTGCTTCTCCACCCTTGATGAACACCTGACACCAACAGAAAAGGTAAGGAGAAGATAAATTAAAAGGTGCTGTTTTGTTACTACTTCTTAAGCTGTACTGTAGTTTCAGCCGACTTGCAGTTACACAAATGATAGTGTTGAACGCTGCAGTTAAGCTTTTTAACAATTAGTTGTATGTGGACAAGATGAGTAGGGTCTGCCTATCATTTTGGTTAAACATCTGTACAGTTTTTATGCTGATCTATTAAATCATTATCCTTGTTAAACATTTCCTTGTTTGTCTGTGTTTAAATGAAATCCCCAGCAAAGATGGTAACAACTTTGTGTATTTACCTGCTTCTTCATCTCACCTTCCAAGTATCTTCAGCTGTTTTCTGGACATACAGCAAAGGCCTTGGTATGTAGCTTCTGGTAGGCCAGGATGCAGGCAAGGTACGCATTCTGAAATGCAGCATCTCTTTGTAGAGAACAGCTGGAATGCTGTTTCTATAGAAAAGAGCTTTGCTAGCATTTGTGAGAAGCACTTTCATAAATAACTGTGATCCGAGCAACGATGGGTGAGCTTTCCAGGTTAAAACTAGCCCTTTCAGCATTGTGGTTCCCAGGTAAATTGCATGATTTACTCTTGGCATTGAGTATGAAAAGGAGCATTTGTTTTTTGGGTGGTAAAATTGAGCACTGTTTAAGTTTTTGTATGGACTCTGCATATAACCTATTTTAAAGAGTACTGCAGGTGTCCTAATTACAAGATCACATATTTTGTAGCTTATAATGTTCATCTGAGAGATAGTGACTTTCACTTTTGATGAAAACTGTAGGTAGAAAAGAAGCTCTTCTTAAAAATCTGTTGCGTATGTATCCTGGAGAGTTGAACAGAGTACCTAAACTCTGAAGATTGAAAATGTAGATCTGTTTTTCAAGGGCTGATAAAATCCAGTGCTACTTTGTTGTTCTAAAATTGTTACTACTCTTTGCATGTGACTGGAATGAGGCTCAGCGTTTTATACCTAACTAGCTCCCTATGTCATAGAGGAAATAGGCTGTTCTTCATAGGAAATGTAAATTGGTCATTGTGTGTTTTGTCCTTCTGGCTTTCTGTTCCTCATTCAAGTAAAAACTCTTGTTGGCTCTCTTAAATACATTACATAAATTACCTGTCTAGAGGGATTCTGTCCCAAAAGTATGCATCTCTCTTTTTCGCTGTTCCATCACAGCACTTTTAACCTGATCTGGAACAGCTGATTGTATAAGATTAGAAAGAAGCCTTTTGAGAAGTTGTCTTTTGCTGTCTGTTTTGCAGGGGATGTTTCTGAGGTCTTGGATAGTGACCGATTAGCTTTTTCGTGCTTTCACTTTTAGTGATGTGTAAGTGAATGGAAACCATTAGCTCATTTTAGATAGAAATTTTCAGTTATGCAGACCTAGATTTGAATCAAAGCACATCAAGATGAAAGGCTGTATAACCCCCAGTACTAGTAGTCCCTTGAGCCTTCCAGGCTGTTCTTGTCCTTTTTAAGTTAGTGCCTGTCCTGTAATGGGAAAAAGAATTCTTTACAGTTCAGTTTCTCCGCAGCATAATCAGTTATCTTTGGATTGATTTTAAGCCTTTTCTGTAAACTTATGCTTTAGCAGTGCAGGAAGAATTTAAATTGCTTTTTGCGGTTTTTTTTTCCCCTCTGTAGTAGCAAGAGTTAACAGAATAAGAAGCAGAGATTCTAAGATGCAGTACAGGAATTATGTTCTCTGTCATTTGTGGTTTAAGGAAAGGGGGTGGTATTCAGCTCTTGAAAGGGCTTTAATGAATACTGTTTGGTGCTTTTGAAAGCTAATGGTCAGAGGAGAGCAACAGAAACAGCCTTGGAGCTTTTAGGGTAAACTGATAAGCGTTTTTCCTTATTGAGGTGATTGTTTCACCTCCTCTTTTTATCTCAGGATTTTTCACCGTCTATTGCGTTTTGTTTATATTCAAATGACAAACCGCTAAAGAAGCCTTTTTTATGTGAATGCAGTGCTCTCTCCCCTCCTTCTGTAGAAAATCTGCTTGCCACAGACAGGCAGAGCATGTGTTTCTCTTGTCTTGGTTGGGTGCACAAATCTTCTTTTATGTGTGCTGCTTCTTACCCTGTTGCCTAGACGATCACTGGCTTTCGCTAAGGATGTCTGGTTCTCGTAAAGAGTTTGACGTGAAGCAGATTTTAAAAATCAGATGGAGGTGGTTTGGTCATCAGGCGTCAGCCCCTAACTCCGCAATTGAAAGCCACCAGGGAGACTTCTGGAACAGAGGACAAAATGTAACAACTGGTGGCACAAAGTTTTTAGATTCAGGTAACCTACCTTTACCATCAGTCGGTTACAGAAGGTCCAACCAACAGGATTTTCAGGATTCACCTCCTTGGCCAATGGCATCCACCTCAGACATCCCGACATTTGAATTCTCAGCAGAAGACTGTGGAGATGCACGTTGGCTTGACAGACAACAAACTGACGACAGAGCAAGCGAAGAAGAAAATGAATCGGACAGCAGTTCATGCAGGTTAATTATTACTTTCCTATTGCGAGAAATGTGTTTTCATTTCGTGTTTACAGATAGCATATACATATAGGCTAGCCTTTATTCTAGATTAAAATGCTTCAGAAACCTAGCAGCTGCTGTGCATCAGAAACAGAAAATGATTTATAATCAGGGTTCTGTGTGTTTACTAGGACCTTTTTAAAAGGCAAATTTGGTCAATGTGGGTAAATAAAGTGGAAACGTGGCTGCACTCACTTGTGTTTTAAATAGTATACCAAGTACATGCTGCTATGAACAAGGTACTGTCCGTTATGTGGTAGTGTTACAGGATGCTTTCTAAATTCTTTTGAAGTGACACTGATTGTTTAGTTATGCTGAGAATTAGTCTCATGCTAGTTAGGAGAAAACTGTGAAAATGTAAGCTTCTTGTGACTCTTACCTGATGTTTCCACATGTTTCTACAGATGAGGGAGATGCAACTGTAAAACAGACTATAAAACAAAGATTTATTTTTTTTTTTTGTGCATATGCAACTTGAAGGGGAGGGGGGGGAGAATTCATCTATTGAAAGCCAACCAATTTGTGCTTTAAAGTGAGGCAGTTATTAATCCAGGTGTCTCAAACTGTGGATCTAGCTTAAAAAGAAAAAATGGTTTTATTGTGTCTATAAAGATGTTTTGGTGTTTTTTCTCTTATGTATGGTTACTAAAGATGAAACTGTAAAACTTGGTCTTAAGTGAAAGGTGTTTGCCAGTTGTTGTAAAATTAGGCAAGTTAATAATCTTTGTTAAGTAGCAGTTTTAATTCTTTTATTTCCTTTTACTGCATAAGTTAGCCATTCTTCACTAGAAGTATTTTTCCTGTTTTATCATGCATGTAGTGCATAATAGTTAGCTTACCATTTCATGTAAATTCTGTGATGCTTGCTTTCTCACTTTTAAGATGACTTTGCAATGATACGGCATTTCAGAAAGTCTGGCTGTTTAAAAGGGTACAGTGTTTTATAAAGCCTATTAAGGACAGGTCAATCTAGTTATAGCAGTTTTAGTGTTTTGCATTCCCTAGGAAAAAAATTCATTTCGTGCAAGAGCAAAGTAGTCCATAATATAAACACTAACTATTTATGGTTTATATAGCCTTTAAAGATTCTAGGAAAAGAAGGAGGGTAAAAATGCTTAGGAGTCAACACAGTGTATTTGCTTTTATCACGGAGTGGCAAAAGTACTAGAATTACAGGGAAAGGAGACCCTGCATACTGATGCTTCATAACAGCAAGACTCTTACTGTGCTGCAACAACTATATAGCTGCAAATAACATATCTCTGAAGAGGTCCTATTTTAAGTGATATTTGGGTATGAATTTTTAAATAGGTATGTCACTGAATAAGATATATGATAGAGGTGTAACATCGCCTTCCATTTCAGCAACGTCTACTTGTGATGTGAAATTTTTATGTACAGCATTACCCCAAATAGGATATTCTCACCATAGTGAGGCAATTGGTATAGAAAAAACATGTAATTTTAAGAGATAAACGTGTAGATTGAAATAACTACAAATTTGTGCTTAATTGTAGGAGAAGAATTTACATATGACAAAACTAATTTGTTACTTTGTAGAATGGGAGAACTGCAGGTACTTCCTTAGGGGTGTGAGAAGTCTATATAGCATTGGGGGTTTTTTTGCAGGCAGAGTTGTATACTACAGGAAATGCATGTAGGATTTAAAATGAGTAAATTCAAAGTATCTTTTTAATTATGTGCTTAATCATCTATAGCATCTAGAGTTATTTTTAATTCCTTTCTTGTCTTGTAATTCTTGCTAGTGTTTTACTCTCATGCTTTAAAGGAAATATTTTAGATAAATTTTGAGTTCAGCATTGGTACAGTTTAATGGTAGCATAAGAACTTGCTTTGTATTGTTATCCGTACCTCTAGTCTCACAGGGAGATTGTACTTAAACCATGTTTTGTTCACTCCCTTTGTCAAGAATGTATAAGCTGTTGGGCAGACTACATGAGTCTGCCTAACAGCTGGAATTTTTCTAATGTTAAGAACTTAATTAAATGGTCTTTTTTTGTAAGTCTAAAATATAGCTTCTTGTCTGTTGACTTGAGGTGTGTGGGGAGGAGGGAACCCAAACCAACAACTTTCATCTGTGTAGTGTTCAAAGAGATTTTTTTTTTCCCCCATATGGAAACCCTGTTACCTTCACTCGAAACAAATTGTGTGTATTAAAAAAAAAAAAATAAATTTCTTAAACTTTTTGTAGAAGCTATGGAGTTACCTTACTTCTTCACTCCTCTGTAACTTATTGCCCAACTACAAGCCCTAAAAGCATGAAATGACAGAAGCAGCTCTTCTGCTTTGTGTGTATCAATCATCCTTCCTCTTTGCCATGTCATATAGCATAGGTTGAAAAGCATTTAAATGAGGTCTTTCCCATTATGAAAGCTTTAGATCATTACATGATTCATTTAGAGGAGAGCCGCTGTAGAATTCATTTGTTATTAGTATAGAGCTTGGTGGCATAAGGGATAAGCAAATTCCAAGGTTAGTACCAGATCTTTGATAAAGGCTGTGTCTGAGATACCTGAATCCGGATGATCTGTTTGCATCAGAGCTAGTCGGCCATAAGGCTGTTCACATCGTACTCTATGCGTTGTTTGTAAGCAGCATTAACTTGCATGACTGTTTACTGGACCAGTGAGGTTTAAATTCTTTTGCTGGTTTTTGTCTCTTAGATTTCCTTTATTGCTGCTGTTTGTTAACTCTCTTGCATTCCTGAGGCGATGGTCATCATTTTGGATTTGTACACTTTTTAAAATTTTCCAACAGCTGTGCAGACTCTTGTATGGAAAATTTAAGCCTGTTAGCAATAGATTTGTTTTCCTTAACTTTTTGTGGGTGCCTTAGCAGCAGTCTGCAGACCTTGAAGGCACGGTGGATATCAACCTAAAAATACCTAGAGCATACCTAGTATGCAGAGTGTTGTATCTGGTTCATTTCGGCCAAGCATACAATAAAATGTTGGAATTACTTTACTGTAGATTTAAGTATGGAAATGTACTCAAATATAATATAAAATGTATATTTATATTTGAACATTAAATACAAGTCGTATTTCAGAATTCATCAGTTGTGTCCTAACCTTGAACAGTTTAGTAAGATGTCTGTAACTGATTTTAAGACAAGGTCTGAATGTACCAGTGGTAGCTACTCTGCAGTATTGCTCTCCCTGAGCAGTCTTGGAGTTAGTACATTGTAACTTCCAGTCTAAGTCTGTTCCCCCCTTGCAGTGTTTTCAACGTTTGATACGTCTTTTCTTTCACCTCAGTCTTACTGACCTTTGAGTCTGTAAGTTCTTTAGGACCCCCAATTGTGCCGTGTATTTCTGTGTGTCTCCTATCACAAAATAATGCAAACTGTCAAATAAGGACAGTTGATAGATTGCCCAATTGTGGCATGATAGTACTATGATACTTGAAATTAAGTGAAAAACTATAAAAAGAGCACTTTTTGCTAGATGTATGCATGAATTAGACAAAAATAAAAAACTTTGTTATTGAAAGAGAGGTGGTTTTACAGGGGAGAATCTCTAGCGTTCTTGTTTCTTTTCTTCCATGCTACTGCTAAAATTCTTTCATTTTCCTCTGCGCCTATTAAATCATCACTTGGGTAATGTCTATGCACATTTGAAAGATTTTGTGCAGCACAATTATATAGCATATGAGGCAGATTTAGCCTAGTAAGCTTGAATAGTAGATGTTGTAATGAAGATAAGGTAATGAAAAGCTTAAGCATGGACTTTGGAAAGCCACAGGGGATTCCAGCTATTTATTTGGATGGAACGGGCTTCCATACAAGAGGATTGTATTTTTGCAGTGATTGTCACATGCTTTGACTACGTTAAAGCTTCATCGGGTGTGGTTTTGTACTACTGCACTTCTCTATCACACTGCAATGTAGGTGTATCATGTGGTAGTTTAAGTAGTTGTTTTCCAGACAGAATGCCTGTTACTGGTGACATTTGTGCGGGTATACAAATTCACTGCACTAAATCAAGACATCTCTTAAAAGTAAGATAGGAAACATCAGTGCTATAATGAAAGGTCTAGCTGCAATGAAACATGCCTACATTATTTCTTATCAAAATGAAAAACAGGTAAAAGATGCAGTAGTACTGGCTTAGCAGGCTGTGTATACATGTCTTTGTTGGGCTAGCGTAGGTAACACTGGAGTCTGTGCTCCAGCTTCTCGTAACTGTTGTTACTCGTGCCAGTTAGATTAAGGTCAATGCAGATATATTTTTGTTTGCTTGAACCTGTGCCTTTTGATTGTAAGATTGTAGTTCTGACTATTGTTATAATTCTTTTCTTTAGCATAGGGAGTAAATTACTAGCCCTCAAGTTCACATGCATGTATAGGCTTACTGTGCTCTTCAGTCTCTCCAGAGTCACTTTTGTTCAATTTCCATTGTCTTATCTTGAATTATGATACATGATGGATTTTTAGCAGTCTTGTCATTATCATCTATGGCTTCCTCCTTTTATTTATGCTCTTCCCAGCCTTTGGAAGAGTGTCCTGATTTTTACCATTGCTTGCTTTTTCCAAGAATCCTTTCAACATCCTCCTTTTCAACAAACTCCATTCTCTGCAGCTGAGGTTCTTGTCTTACTAGCTTTGAAGAAGGAAATATTTTACTCCTTATAAAGTATAATACAAAATCACAGAAGCTGGTATAAAAGCTGACATATTATTATTTCAGTAAGTTATGTTCTGGTCTCTGTATACAGTAAAATGTCAACTAGCTTGAAGACAGCAGTGTGAACAACCAAAATCTTGAAAAAAATTTAAAAACTATTTTGAAACATTGTATGTAAAAACTGCAATGCAAGAAGCCATCTTAATGCAGCAAGAAAGTTGCAAAATTAAGATACGTTTAAAAATGCAGAAGATGTATCATAATATGTATCCTAATTTGTCCAAGGGGAGACATACTCTATCTTCTCTAATGTGTATGACCTGAACAATTGACTACTCTAGCCTAAAGATGACTTGAAATTGCAACAGATCTTCTAATTATATTATTACCAAAAAATACCTTGAGGTCATGGGTTTGTTATGCAGTATAGCAAATGCAGTGTCCTGTCTCAGAGTAGACAGTTATCTTACCTTTTGGCTGCGAGAATAAATGCCTTCACTGGTTTTGAACAGTAGTGAAACTTACAGCTTATGGGTGATTCGCTAAAGTGAATTCCATACACTTCATTTATGATTGCAGAGTGCTTTAATTAGTCAAACATTGGCTTTTGATTTCATTGACATTATTCTTGGGTTTGCTTTACAGGAATGTAAACAGGAGCATGAAATTTATAGTCGGAGGTACAATGCATTATTTTTCTTCCTTTTATTGTCTTCTCTCTAAACACAGGGTAGTTGCACCCATTTTCCTGCATGTACTTAGTCATTTGCGTCACTTATCTCTAAACTTCTTTTATTATTTTGAACTTTATTTTGAACCTTTTTGAGGTGTGAATAAAGCTAATATTTTTACTATATTTCTTCTTTGAAATGTCATGATACTTACTTTTTTAGTATCTGTACACATTGAGATGTCTATATTGGTTTGCTGATTTTCTGTTTATTTACATGTCATATTTATAAAGGTAATATTCTTTATGCATTAATTCGGATTTAAAATATTGATGTAAGTTTTTTCATTTCCTGAGAAACAAAGTGATATTCACTGGGAACATAGTAGTGAGGGGAAAAACCTGTATTTTTTCCCATCTCTGTGGTTTTGCCAGTGTTTACTACTTCTAATGCTTTCATCCCCACCCAATTTGTGTTAGAGAAGCATATATATAAAACGGAATTTAAGCCAATACCTTGCATGGGTTATTCTTGCTCCAGTTCTCACTTTGCACCATTTTCAGTGTATCTGTGAAAGCAATTTGGGTTGGTGCATAGTGCTGCCTTCAGACTTCAGTAGCGTAGATAAGAGCATTTGCTTTTGGTTTGCTTTCCTAAAGGGACCAAGTTTATGCAGTTGTGTTCTGCATCACCTCTGCCGTTTCCCTGGTAGCTTTAAAACCCACGGGCCATTTTCATCTTAATGTGAGGGCAGACAGAAGTCTCAAAGATAATGTCACTCCTTGCAAATGGCAGCTAGTTAATGGAGAGAAACCCAGCTTATTGCCTTCACTGAAAAAGGGCAGAATTCATCTGCTGCAAAGCTCGCTGCGCAGCACAGCTTCCCGTTAGGTTATTTGCTGTCTCTTGCCCAGTGGGGCAATGCCTTAAGGAATTGAGGGGAAAGGAGAAGAGCTAGAGTTGTGTGGTAGATGGAGTGGGAAGAGGAGACGGAGCATAGAAAGCTTTTGAAAAGCAGACTTCATTTGTTGACTCTGTGAACCAGCCAGTTGAGTAGACATAGCAGCAGTATATTTGGAGTATTTTCTCCATCGAGATTTTGCAGATAGAAATCCTGTTGTAATGCCGCCTGACTCCTTTGTCCAGTCAAGACTCTAGTAACCAGCTGCACTTCAACTTGTTGCTTCTGTCCAAAGAAATGTGGCTTTTTAATGTAAGGAAATAAGCTGTTACTTGCTTCGAAAGGTTAGATGAGACAAGGTGTGGTACTTACATATAAGGTCAGCATCTTTACTACGTACCCGTGATCTAATTGTGTCACACTTACCTTGCAGTAAAACTACATTTTGCAGATTTGTAGGATTTCATAGTATCTTGTGGAGAAGTTGACCTTTGTTAGAAGTACAGATGAGGTTACACCTAAAATGGGTGTAATGATCGTGACAATAGAACACTTTTAAATATGAGTGAATTTACACATAATTTTCAGAGAATTTTTTTCAGACTATTATACATAATTTTTTTGAAAAATATATTTTAAAATTAATTTCAAATTTTGGATTTTGTTCCTTTATCTCTGTTCCAAAAGCAATAGTTTGACCATGTGTATTTGATTTTTTTTCTTAGTCATAATGAAGTCTATATTGCTTCATTTTTATTTCAAAGACAAACATGGAGACATTCAGCCTAAATATGCCTTCCTAAAAATAATTTAAAATGCATAAAATGCTTCAAAGTTTTGCAGCCTTTGTTATAGCTAAGGTTAATACTTACTGGAATTCATAGGTTATTAAGTAATATGTGCGATTGCTATAAAATAACCATTGTAACTCCTTTAAAATGAATCTCAATGCTTTAAAATAATTAAAATAACAAATCCTGTTAGTAGGAACAGATTGTGCTTCTCTCCCATAAAATTTGAAAAATACTAATGCCTCTCTCTTAAAAAAGTGGGAGGAAAGAAAGCTTGTCTATGTTATGCTTTGGTATGTTTTTATATTGAATGCTATGCTGTAGCTTTGTTTAAGCTACAACAATGAAGCCTGAAACAACAGCAGCAGGAGAGGTGTGAATTCAGCTCTCCAGTCATAGTCATCATATATGCTTTTACTTTTGAAACTTCTTTATCACCACTTTACTAGCCCAGTTAATTGCTTCATTGCTTTGCAATGAACTGATATATTGGGCAGAGCTCCTTATTCCAAACATCCTACTTCAAGAAATAAAATCCTTTTAAAATGAATGGTTTTATAGCATGGCTTATACATAATTTTGATATCATATCAAAAGGCATACTCTTATATAAATTCTTTATTAGACAGAGAAGTTGAAGAAAGATAGCATCTTTAGTATATGTTTATCACCAGAGTGATAAAACGTGTAGCTAGCACGGGAAAGACCTTGTCTTTAGAGTAACTTATATTTTTACAATCATCTTGAAATTGTACCATATTTAATAAAAATTGGTCAGTGCTAGATAGGATCTTTTTGACGTAAATAGGGAAAGTTACCAAGAAAATTGTGATTGAAGTTTAAGAATACAAAAAGGAAACCCTACCAACTAATGTTCTAAGATACTTGTATTAATATTTCCACTTAATATGTTAGAAATACTATCTTAATCTTAAAGGAATATGCAGAAAGGATTCTTTGATACAATTATCTCATGCACTGAGAGCCTCAGTCTTTAATGTAGTTTTTTTAGTAGCATGTGCGAGCTGTGCAGAAGTAGCCATAGCTCTAACCTGTGGGAGGGGAAAGTCATACTATACTTAAAGATAAATGTGAGTCGAGGGCCAAATCCAGAAGGAGCAGAGGCACCTTTATACTCTGAGCTGCAGGACCTCGCAGCTGGATGTTTGCTGTGCGCATGGGATCCACAGGTCAGCGTTAGATACCTGGGCTTCCTCTCTCTAGGTGGGAGGGATGTAGGCAGAGAATTTTGGAAGGCTTTTCAGTACTACTGCTGGGAGAGAGAAAAGCAGGTCCTTCACTTCCTCTGTTCTTTGCTTGCTGGTGTGTTTTCCCAAGCTGTCATGGCCGTGGCAAACTGAACTGGGAAACAGATTTATATAAAACAGTTTGGGGAAGGAGGGAGATTTGAAATTTTCATAACCAATCATTGAGTAATAGGCATAAATAGCCCCTGAAGCCCTCTCTTTCCTTTCTTGTAAGTACTTGAACTATTAGACTGTCTCTCTCATGTTCTCTTTATGGACCACCAAAGCTTAATCTTTCTTTCCTTCTTTTCCTTTCTTATGGAAAATGGTTTGTAAGTTACTGGCTAGAGGACAGGTATAGGATTAAACTTCTTCAGGTGAGAAGAATAACTAAGCTTGGCTCTATTGCGTCCTGAATAAGTGCTTTATTGTGAGTAGTGGAAAATGGACACAACTGCAATTATACTGCCTTATTGAACAACAGCAGTGACTGCTGCTGAGTTCTGTGTAGAAGGTACACGTGTGCGGTCTCGGGGCTGGCAATAGCTCTGGTGAGATCCTGCAAAGTGCTGATTCAGAAAGTTGGTGTTTTGGGTTTTTTTTTAATTCTCCATACTAGTTTACTGCTTCTTCAGATCTATCTGCACAACTCTTTTTGAGACTGTGATGTAAATCAAATCCCTGATATAATGTAATTTTTAAAAATCATTATTAATTGGGTTAATTTGAAGAATCTGGGTTAAAATATGGTTCAGCCGAAAAAAACCCAACCTATATCAACACAACTGATGATGTAATAAATTGTGGTAGGGAACAAGAATTTTCTAAGCATTTTCTTGTTGACCAGCACCGCGTTCTTTCCATTTCTGTTTCTTTTGCAGGGGTGTTGGTTTAAGAGTTGCTTTCCCTGAGTACCTCTTGGTCATTCACTGTGAGAATGCCACCTAGTTTTGCCAATATAATGTTTTTTATGATTACACATATATGAGTTCCTTGATTCAGTTTCCAAAATGGCCACAAAGAATACTTGTTCCAGCTTGTCAGAGGCCAGGCGTGCAGCAGAACAAGTGACTCACCAGGGGTGAGAAGTTGACACAGCTAACCACAGCTTCAGAGAGCACATTTAAAATAAAGTCCTCCAAGGGAAGTAGGTAGGCAGGTATCTCATTTCTGATCCATTACTAGATTTAGGTTTGAATTAAGTGCCAAAGTGCTTGGCGCTTTTACCTTTGCAGATGCATGCAAAAAAACCCCAAACCAAAACAAAAACCCAAAAGACCTTTACAGAACACTTTCTGCTGAAAATTTAGCCTTTGATTTGAGGAGCTCTGTCTTGAAATGAATACCCTAGGCTAAGGACTGAGCTAAGTCTCTCGGTGGATTTAGCCCTTAGAATGCTGCCTGAGTTTATGATATCTTTGTGAAAGCAGGGGTCTGGATGCAGATCTAGTGAATCCATGTCCTTCCAAATGTTATTGTAGGTCCAGAGTATTTTATAAGTTTCCTGCATTTTGGAAAAGTAAGTAGTAGTCAGTTAAAAGAACTGTGAGGAAGAAAAGGTGCTTCCCTCAGTGTACATAATTAGGATTAATCTCGTTTATGTCCTAGGCCCGTGCATTCATTTTACATTTTCTCTGTTCCTCTTTTCTCCCAAGCTGCTGTGTGTATGGACAAGAATAATTTTTCTCCCCATCCACCATTGCTTTTCCCCTATGTTGGCTTCTACTGTGGTAGATCTCATTTCAGACACATAAGGCTTCATGCAGTAGAAGTAGTGGTATATTGATGTGTTTCTTGATGGTTCCTCTGCGCCCACCCAGTGCATGCCCACACTCTTTTACTAGTTCCACATATGCTGAGTTTCGTTCTAGCCACCTTAGGCTAAGCATGAAGCAAGTGTGAATCATATATGTCTTACATACAATATATGTGGCAGGGAGAGGTTTGATTCCTTATTGCATCCTTCCATTGCTTTTTCAGTTTGTAGGGTCTTGGTAGATGTCTGTTCTTCCTTAACTATCTGACAATGCTATAGATACGATTACCGGACTGATCTTTGTGTGTCTGTTAGCTGAAGAGTATAACATGAAATGATAATACCTTTTTCACAATGGTTTAGGTTAGGTTTGGAGGAAGAGAAGAAAGTATGGATATAAGGAGAAGAAAAGATAGCAAGCAAATATGTATTAAAAAAATCATGTATGTCAATTTTAAAATCACGTGTGATTTTTTTATCTATCATCTGTGATAGAACTGCTGCACTTCAATATTGTGTGAACTAAGATTTCTGTTATTGTCTTCAGCAGAACCTCCAACAGCAGTCATACCTTATCTTGTCAAACTATGGAGCCTTGCACCTCAGATGAATTTTTTCAGGCTCTCAACCACGCTGAACAAACTTTTAAAAAGATGGAGAATTACCTTAGACACAAACAGCTATGTGATGTGGTTTTAGTTGCTGGTGATCGTAGAATTCCAGCTCACAGGTAAGTTTATTATAATTTGAAGTAACTTCATATTCATTTACAAATGCACCTTCAAAGTTTGCCCTGTGTTTTGTTTAAAAAAAGATCAGAACATCCTAAACATTTTAGAATACTTTAAACATGCTTATGTTTTTAAACATTTATTTGGAAACTAAAAGTTAATTTCTGTCTGATTTATGTGAAACAGCATCAAAAATAATTGTGATATTTTTACATTCTATTTTTGTCTTCAAACATATAGTAAGATATTTGCATAACAAAATAAAACCCCCAAAAGTCCCAAATGCACCCTCAGAATGTTATAAGTAGTAGTGGTTTCTGTACCATAAAATGACGTAAAATTTTTTTCTTAGATTTCATTTCTTCTTTGTACTAACAATTAAGTTGTTGGAGTCATAATTAGCAATGATAGTCTTCTGTCCACATAGTTTTTTTGCTCTCACAGTAAGAAGAGTCCTTTGATAGTAGACTACTGAACACTGACAGTAAGTGTTAGATGGCTGAACTAGATCAAACATTACCCTATCTGTCATCTGTGTAATTAACAGATCATATAGCATGCCACTTAAAAGCCAGGAAAATACCAAAGACTGTGAAACCAAAATATGAATAACCGAAGCACACTACCGTATTTAATGCACAGTATTAATTATTCGAATAGGAACCTAGGTATATTTAAGCTGTGGTTTCATGAGATTAAGTCTACAACAGAAATAGCAGCCTAAAGCATACCTGTTTTCCATCGCTCATTCCTACCTCCACAGTGAAACTACAGCTTAATAGTAAAAAAAAGATGGAAAGAGGTTGCTGGTTTGGGTTGATATTTTTCTTTAAAAGCCAGATCTCTGCTTTTATCCAGATATCATCCACACTGTTGTGCTGACACAACTGAGGGAATGTGATAGCATGGGAATGGGAACTGAATTGAGGAGCAGGGAGGCAGTTATGCCATAACTTGCTATTGCTGTCAGAGACTTCGTTTTATGAAACTTCATTTTTAAATACTCAAAACTATCCCTGATTTTTTAGTTGATTTAAGCAAATCTTACTGCAGTTACTGCTAAAATGCATGGTCCTGCTCTCCACCCAACCCCGGACCTGAATTCCTTTGTAAACACTTACTGCCACATAGCTGTGGATGATGATGAATCCTTTTTGGAGAGACAATAGGGTGAGCAAGATGATTTAGCTTTCCCTGTGGCTACAGAGTTGCTTAAGATTGGTCTTCAGTTTGTTCAAATCAGTTGCAAAACTGCATTGG
>NW_009599149.1:0-31384 GCF_000690535.1 Cariama cristata | reverse complement strand
AAGAGTGAATCAGATGAAAAGAGGGAATGTACACACCCCCAGTGGATTTGCACCCACTGAAGTAATTTAGAAGTCAAAGAGCTTTGGAGTGCTGTAAACAGGAAAAACAGTGATTATAATAAGGAAATCATTTTGCTTCCTTATGTGGCAAGGTAGCACCTTTGCTGTGTACAGCTCTGGAGTATGGTTTATGTAATAGTTAAGAAGTATAGAAAGGGTGCAGAGGACAGCTGCGAATACCTTGTAAGGACTGGAATATTTTTTTTTTTTGGCAGTAAGATAAACAGAAAGATAACATGCTAAAAAGTTCTTTAATGTGGTTTGTACCTGTTTCTCATTTATTTAGAGAGCTGACTTTGCTTCTCCTGTTTCTGCTACTGTATCTATTTCTGTAGTGCATTAGGCATATGCCTGTTATTTGCTCTGGTCTCCTCTTCTTAGGAGGAGAAACATCTTGCTATAGTTGGTATATTGTGTTTTAAACATGCATGAAAGTTAAGACCAAAGAAGCAGACCTTGTGCTTTGTAGCAGGAGGTTGAAGGCTTATGATTCTTTCACTTATGAGTCCTTCATTCACTTTATATTGTTGTAGCAACTTAGAAACTTTGCCTTTCGCACAGTAAGTTTTTTCTCTTACTGTTTTGTTTTCACAGAGAAACATAGCAATAACTATGGTCTTCATGTCAGTACATCCAAAGTACCTCACTGAAAACTGAATTTTTCCATAGTGGGAAAGATAAAGATGGAAATCTTATATTTGATTCAGAATTTTATAGAAATTCAGTAAGACTGGCTTTATGTACTTGTAGTAGTCTTATAAGAAAAAAAATTCTATAGGATGTTTTACTGCCTGCATCCAAGTTCTGACTTCTTTAATATTAACTGTAGGCTGGAGCAGTCAGTGTATTTCAGAACACGAGTGATTACTTTATCTTAAGACTTAAGTAACAAAAGATGTATTAAATAGATATTTACTTAATGGCTTGGCATTCTAAGATGTGTAAAAAAAAAAAAATAAATAGAAAGTTCACTTACACTGGACAGCTTTTTTTTCTTTTTTTCTGAAGAAAGATAAAAGGGTTTTTCTTAATATGTGGTCACACAGAATTGGTAAGAAAGAACATTTTTCATTATTATAATTAATCATATTCATATATAGAGAGGAGTTTTCAGATTTTCTGTTTTGAACCTGATATTTTTAAGAATTCCTGTATTTTTTTTCTTAAATTCTCAGTTCCTACTTTTGATGATACTTGAATGTTCTCAGGTATGATGCATGTTTTTACAGAAAAGAGCAGTGAGTTTGGTGTCTACAATAGTAATAAGCACAAGTAATGCATTACTGTAAAATTCTGAAGGATTTTGGTTTGTGTCTATTGAAAGAATTCAGGCTGAGCCTACTACAAGTAAGAGTATCACATGTACTCATGATTTTTCTGGATATGGCATTCTCTATTATTCTAAGACTGTTTATCTTCTCATTTTGTGCTGAAATTATAGCTAAGAACTTGTTTAGGAGATCAAGAAGGAAGTAGGAAAGGGGACAGTTCTCCACAAGGAAAAAATGCATTATATTCCTGCTCCTTAGCCTGCAGTTCCATAAAGAAATTTTGCTGGACTTTTAATTAATTTAATGTAATTAATTTAATTACATTTTTCATATCAGGTGCTTTTTCTGTGTTCACTGCAATTTCAGATGTCTGAGTCATTTATTATGTTCCTATACATTCAGCTAACTGCTATATCGATAATAAAAGTTTGTTTTATTTTGTAATACCCTGCTGATCACAACATTCACATAAGAAAAGGGAGATTTGTAGATTTGTGTAAATTCCCATCCAGAGAGGATTTAAAGCCTGCTCTGCGTCCTTTAACCAGCAATCTGAAAATCTGTGCAGAGCCATTTTCTTTCTTCCTGTTGAGACTGAAAGATGGAAGTACAAAAAGACATGGAACTGAAGGAAGGCAGGCAAATGGAAACTTAAGTACTCCAGGGATTAGAAAGCTTGTTTGGAGGAGCACAGTTCCTGGTTTGCAGACATTTTTTATGTTTAGGCTTATTTATCTTTGTAGTTCTTTTCCGTAAGGCTTAATAATACTTCCTTTCTTTCACAGCCTGTATTGCCTTAGCTTGTAAATCCTTTGCTGCAGCCTTTTTTTTTGTTTTAGCTACATGTTTATAAAAGTTTAACACAAAGTGTCTTCTAAAAAGCCAAAGTATATAAAAAAAGCAGTTCTGCAATAGCTTTATGTTAAAATAAATGCTACTAATGCTACTGATGCTACTAACAGTGTGGTTGTTTTGAAAAATTTTACTAAAGGGTTTATTGTAATCATCATTTCGGTGTCAGAAGCAGCAAATGCACATTGGAAGTCATTTTAACATAAACATACTGCATGTATTTTTAGGTATTGCTTGCTTTTAAACAAATCTGGTTTAAATAAATACAGATATACTAGTAGTGTGAGATAGTACCACTTTCGTATCTTTTTTATTATTGACATGATTTGTTATCAAGAATAGAAACTCCCTGAAGCCACCAATGTTCGAGGTGCTTCATATTAGGATGCATGAGCTATTCAGTATCACCTTATAACTTGAGCAAATGCTATTATTGAGTTCCCTAGGACTATTTTCAGCTGTTACACAGCCACAAACAAGGAGTTGCCTAGGAAGTGTCCCTTTTATCTTTAATATGTTAAGAAGCTTCACTTCATTCTGTCAGGTGAATCAGGTTGGGAGATGCTGAATCTGTAAATTGCCAGGTTTGATGGCTATCATAACTTTACATAATAATTACTTTGAAAACTTGTCTAGATGATGCAGCTTGTGGCAGTTCCAACAAGAAGTACAGTTTAATTCAGGTGTGCCACCTTGCTTACACATATTTTACTGGCTCTCAGTAGAAAACTCTTCAAAATAAGTTAAGCTGTCATGGTGGATCATTCTATTTTTGGATCAGTAGAAACCACAGAAATTAAAGACATCAATAGCATTGGAACCTCCTGTAAGAACAGGGAGACGCACTGAAACACCAAAAGTTTTTCAGTATTTGTCCTGTAGCTGTTGAGTGTTTTTCCAGACAAATTGTTCAGACATCTTATGATCTCACCAGATGAAAAATTCTGGTATTCATGTGTTCCTCTTTCTCGGCATTTTCGCTGTGCACTGAAAAAGAGCAGCCAACCTACAGCATATAATTCAGCAGCCGAATTCTTGTAATCTTATCTATGCAGAATTGAGTATTTGGCAGTAGCTGGTAATTAAGTAAGAAGAAGAGTAAAGGTAAATATGTTCAACATCCACAGTTGAACAATATAAGGCCAACTGTATTAAGACTTTTTCTTGATTATTTTTTTTTTGGTACTGTTAAGAGGCCTTTCTAATGTCAATATGTCCTGATTTTAGTTGGGCCAATAATGAAAGAAATACTACTTTTAGGGTAAAAAAAGAGTACAAACTTGGAATACAAAAACTATAGCTTTCTTCAGTTTCTAAACTGAGGAAAGGCAGCATTTTGTAGCATTGGTACGTCCCAGTGATCTCGTGATATGGATGAATATGTTAATTTTAATGATTAATGAATAATACAAAGATATTCTCTTTATGTTAAATACTAACAGAACCATGATGGCTCTATTTAACAAGGAGATTGCAAATGTAAGTGTAGTTTTTATAGTCATTGCATAGATTTTTCTTTTAAAATATACTTGACACTTAGCTCTTTCAGAGTTTTTTTAGAAAAAAGGTCAAATATAAATGGGGAAAGTCTTCTGTGGATTCTTCAGTTATATGAAGATATTAGCTGCTTCACGTTGTATAATCTCTATGTAGGAATGCAGTTTAATTTAAGACAATCCAAAAAAAGTGTGAAAGAAAAATCAGTTACTAGTTAGGAGATTAAAAGATCAATGAATGAGTGGGTGTCAAATGGCATGAGTAAAGTAGTAATTGATTTTTATTGACTAGTGGGGAAAAACACAGGACAAGAAAAGGACAGTTGGCTGAAAGTCTGCCTTTGTTTTGTTTTATGCTAGCTCAGTGTCACCTTGGTGCATTGTCACTGTATCTTTTATTCCCCTTTCTTTCTTTGAAATAACTTTTTTCTAAATTAATTCAATTGAGAGAAGTGTGGATACCTGTTCTAAGGCTTTTCATTGTGAACGTGCTTCTTGGCTAAAATTATTGCAAAATAGCTACCAGTATAATTTATGCTTAGGCATATTACTGGTATTAAGCTACTCCTGGGCTGCACATCCTGTTTTGGCATATGCAGGTCACTCTCTGGAAAGCACTTAACACTGTGAAGCATGTATACCCTCTCATGAATCCGAACACAAGTTTGCAAAAAGAGTAAATGAATTGCATTTTAAATTTCTAATAATTTTTTTTGGAGGACCTTGAGACTGGAAGTTACAGTGAGAAATTTGCTCATATCAAACCAGCTAGTAGAAGGTGTTTGGAGCCTTGGGTTATTACTTGGCTTTTCTTCAACAGTTATTGCTAAGATATGTACAGTCCAGCCATTTTCTAAAGAATAGTGTGGCTAACTAAACCAGCTGCACTGTTGGGAGAAGAAAGAAAGAAAGAAAAAAAAAAAACAAACCCAAAACTGTAGTAAGATTAGGTTTTAGGTTCTGTTTCCCATCACAGAGACCTTTCTTTTTCAAGCTCTATTCTGTGTAGAATTTCAAGTCAGTATTGCCAGAGGTGAATATTTTAAGTTGTTTTGCCTTTTTTTAAATTCTGAATTGGACCTGCAGAGGTATTTCGGTTATTCAAATCTGTCCCTCTACACACTTTCCTTTCCAATGAGAACACCTATTTTGTACATACAAATCTGATCTTGTCATCTCATTGTAGCATCAAAAGCAGTTGCAGAAACTCTCCCTTGATGCTTATATGAATGTACTCTCTAATTTCAATAAACTTCTACAGATGTCTAGGAACCAGTATTTTCATTCAAGGGCAGGTGTCATTAAACCTGAGGTTAAAATGCCTAGAAGTGATGCCTTGGCACTACCTTGGCAGAATGTTCTCATTTTTCTCAGCAAGTGAGCCACGGAATAAATCTCGTATTTCAAGAACAATACATTCTTCAAAAGAACAAGACTTTATTTTGCATTACAAAACTTCACTTCGATCATACAAGATGTTAAAATAAAATTAATCTTTTCCTCGTACACTCTTAACCCAATTCTGTTGCTTCTGCAACTAGGAAAAAAAGGATTACCCTGCTGTAGGCCTGACCAAATGGTCAACGATCAGAAAATCAGCAAGAAAGAAGTAGTCAACAATTTATTACTTTGCAGTTCATTAACTAAGAGTTCTTTGTAGTTCATGACTTTGTGTATGTACCTGCAAATCCTCCCCATTAATACATGTTTAGACTTACTCAATTTTTCGATTAATTTTACTCTCTTTTGTGGTTCCTGACCTCTGTCATCTTAACAAGCCGATATAACGATTCAGCACAGAATAAACTGGCATTTCATGAAGTATTAGATTCATTGAATGTATGCAGATGGACTGTGTAGTATATTTGCTGTAGGCTTGATTCTTGGGCTCGCTGTTTGTATAGCTTGGTACATATGCAGGTGTATTTATATTTGAATTCCCTGTGAGCAAGGCAACAGTGAACTGCTGCAGCACAAAAATTGATCCAAACCACAAGGCTGTTCCTGGAGGTCTCTTAGGGAAGAGACCAGCAGACCTCATGAATAGTTATGATAGGTTTCATACAACAGAACTATGGATTGCATATTCCTGCTCCACATGAATTTCTTTCTTTTGCTCTAGTTCTGTGAACACATACCTAGACATGAAAATTCTTGCACATTTTGTGGAGTGGCGTTGTTATATGTACTCAGTGTTTTACTCTCAGTAATCCAAACAAATGTCTGTTGTGCACTAACATGTTTACTTAGCATCTTAAAATACTCAGAATTGTTAACAAGAGGCTAAATACATACCCACAAAAGAGATTACTCTGTGCCATCTCCATGTTTACTGTGCCTAGTTTCTGTTACCAGTATTAGTAAATGAATGCATATGTGTGCACCAAGAGTAAAAGCATTTTAAAGCGCTTTGAAAAGGACTAGTAACTAATTTTTCACATTTAAAAAAGTAACTGACATAATATAAATGTAAGTAAATTCTTTTTATTTCCATAATGTAGGTTCCATTTCTAATTTATGTGTTTTTTGTGGGTTGTTTCTGTGTTGGCTATTTAAAGTCATTGAGCTTTGAAAGGATAATTCATTTACTTCAGCAGCAAATGTAGATTTAGTAACAGTACTTCATTATTCATAGAGGGGAACTAGAGCATGGAACAGTTTCTCAATTTTAAAACGTTTTTCTCAATACAGTGTTTCTTCAAAGGGCAAAGTAATGAATCATAAATTAACAAACATCAGGTTGACTAAGTTTTGGTTTTTTTTCTTTTCGTCTTTGTCTCTCCTTTTCTCCTGCACAATGTACTCAGATTGGTTCTCTCCTCTGTTTCGGACTACTTTGCGGCAATGTTCACTAACGACGTAAGGGAAGCAAGACAGGAAGAAATCAAGATGGAAGGTGTGGAGCCAAATGCATTATGGGCTCTAGTTCAATATGCATATACAGGTAATTAGAATGAAAATGGGAGTTTAATCTAATGAATTGTCCTCCTGTGAGCATTATATTCCATTACTAGATTTCAAATGCTCTTTAGAAATTATTATTCATATTATTTAATTCTTTATAAATAAATAAAAAGAAATCATCACTGCTGTTACCCGAGACAACTTGGTAGGATATAGTTTCTCTGATAATACGGTATTCAGTTAGTTAACAAATTATGTGAGTATTTTAAATGTATTGTGACTGACAAAATAGGGATCTTATTAGGATTTCCTTTCCTTACATTGTTACAAGTGCTAATTTTGAAAAGCTGGTTATCTATTGCTGAGGGTGATGTTTGCTAAGCCTTATATTCTGTCATATAATCTGTGAATAATTCTGTTGCCTCCAAGTTTTAGGGAATTTCACGAACTATAAGAGCAAACTAACGCAATCTCATTTTTAATGTTACTAGGTCGCCTTGAATTAAAAGAAGATAACATTGAGTGCCTGTTGTCTACAGCTTGCCTCCTTCAGCTCTCTCAGGTTGTAGAAGCATGCTGTAAATTCCTAATGAAGCAGCTTCACCCGTCCAATTGCCTTGGAATCCGATCTTTCGCTGATGCGCAGGGTTGCACTGACTTGCACAAGGTGGCTCACAATTACACTATGGTACGCTGTTATTTTAATTGCTTTATTTAGTAAGGAAAATACAGAATGCTTTCCTGAATTAAATAGTAACGTTTTTCCCCCAGAAAGCCATGATCATTTTCAAAGCAAGAATGCGGGTGTGTTCCCATGATGAGAAATGACAAAACTATAAAGTTGCTGGTTTAGACTTGGAAGGAAGCAGGCAAGCATTAATGGTTCCCTATAACAGTAACGGGATTGTGTGATATGCATTTAATAAAATCATTCAAAAGCTTGTTCTTATTTCTCAGTCAAAAACTACAAACTTAACAGTGGGCAAGCTGCCATCATCTAGTCCAAAATAACACATTAGTAAATGAACCTGTAGAATTCTTGTTTTGGGCATTCATCAATATAGATTCTGCATTATCCTTAATTTCTCAGTAATGGGATGTCAGGATGGTGTCAAACAATTTAATCCTAGTCTAGGTAATATGTGACTAAATACAAATTTGCCAATGATATTTTCAGGGTTAATTTATAGAAAGACTGACCTGCCAACTTAATTAAACTTCATCTTCTTAATAGCCATCCTTTTATTTTAATGTAAAATGTTCTTTTCCTTCTCAACAGTGTATTTTAATAATGTTATCAGCAGAAGAAAGCAGGAGAATTATCTCTGAGGCAAGTCAGTTCATCTGTTCTTTGCAGTTTTGTGAGACATTTTTCTCTCTTCTTGATGAAATTTCACCTATGTAAGCTCTTGAGACCTGAATGAAGGCATGCAGATACTGCATAAGAGATGTGGGAATGAAGATAGTACTTAGTTTGCCTGTGTGGCATGGCATTGCATTGCCATTAAGCTATTGGCTGAGATCCAAGAGGTGTAATTTCCATCTTGTAATTAGTATTAGAAATTCATGGCTTTTCCTCTTGCCATCTTTAGTGTTTTCTGGTTTAAAAACTTTTGGGGTTTTTTGATGGTTTGTGGTTGTTGTTGGTTTTTTTTTTATTTCTTGGCTTAAAATCACTTCTTTCAGTATGTATAACAGTTTAAAATAGCTCTTTTTTTTTTTTCAATATGCTACAAGGTTCTTCCTCAGTGAGTGGATCTCTGATGTATTTAAAATCACTTACACACTGAAATTTACCGAAACAGGTCAATGACTAGTGCGCAGACTGTAACTTACATCTTTCTATTCTTGATCTTCATTATTGCTCAAACAAAAATAAGGAGACTGCAATTAGGTAGACAGTCAGATGAAACAGTAAAGGCTTATGCCTTTGAGGAATATTAGAATTAATGTGAGCAAGACAGCAATACAAAAAGTATTGCTGACCTATTTGTTCTTTTTCAGCATATGCATGCATTTTGGTCTGTGCTATTGTCATGTTCCTTATATGTGGACTGCCAAGATCAGAATGGTAATAAATGTTAGACTAATGCATCTTTAACAATGAATGTTAGGGATTATAGTCTCACTATTTTGACTGGCAATTCATGACTTGTGGCAGAAAGGGGCTGTGAACTTTCTAGAAGCCATTCTTTTACAGCATCTGTCTGTCTTTTGTTCAGACCACAGGAAAATAGATGTATGCCTTTTGGCTGTTGTTTACTTCAGTGGCAAAATTGTTGCTTTTAAGGCTTTGACGTGGATGCAATTTAAATTAGGTGGATTTTAAAAAGCCATTTTCAAAACTAATTAGTTGTGCTAGATGGATTCTTCCCAAGGCCTCTTTTAATGTTGTTTAGTTCCAACAGAGACATGAAATTGAATTTTAGTAATAATGAGTAATAGAGAAGCAGCTTCTTTGGTTTGACATGAATGTTGCTATGGAAACTGCATAGAAATGTATAGTCCAATTGAATCTTCAATTAAAATAAATTCCCAAGTAATTTCATTTGTTTAAAAGCTGTTTGAAAAAAGAAAACATTCAACAGTAGTAAGTGCTAGCCACTTGATGCTCTTTCCATTAAGAGGTATTAGAGTATAAGGATTAAGCGCACCGGTAGTACCTGGAAATTCTGTTTGTTGAAACTATGAATTTTTATGCTGCAGTGGGCAGCACAGAACAACAGGGGATTATACTGAGTATAGTCTATACTTCTGGCTTTTCCATGTAATTTTGATTCTTTTAAAGAACTTGAATTAGAAGGTAATTAATAATATAAAATACTTAAATTCTAATTTATATATGTTATTTCCTATGAATTTTTCTTTTCCTTTGACAGAAAAAATATCGGATTGCCATGTAACTGTTTTTCTGCAATTAAAACAACTTCTTAGTTTTAAAGGTTTTTGACACATGCTATAATTTGATAATCATCTTATCTGCTTCATTAAAATACGTGAAGACTAGAAATTCAGATGAAATGAGCATTTGGTTAAACTGAAGGACCAATCAGTGAGTTATCCCAGGAGGCATACCTCTCTTAATAAACCTGCTCTGTCTGAGTAATGTTCATTAGTGTCATTGGAAAGCGTTAGCATGATTTTATGGCATTATCTGAATTGTATAATATAGTGCGATTAAAAAAATAAATTAATAAGAAGGATTTGAATGCTGCACTTCATATTAAAGATGCAGATGCATGTTATGCTAAAAGGATTTAAGTGTTGCATTGCTTTATTGCTTACTGTGTTGACAGTTGATAAGTTATTTTTTCAGAAGATAATTTTTAAGCTTATCATCAAAACAGGTCAATTTTTGACATTGCAAACTAAAGCTGAAAAATCCTCAGGATGCGTTAAGTGAAACATGAAATAAACTGAAGTGATCAGTAGTGGATTTAATGCTGTAGAAAGAACAACTCTGATTTTTATGCATCAGGGTTTTAAAATACAGTTGACAGAATCATGAGATGTATTTGAGTAAAGGTATCTTTTGTACAAAGGTTATCCTGTTTTGCTGTAGTTTATATATAGTATTGGGGTCATACAGTTATAAATTTAGGAATTTTATTAGACTGACCAGTAGCGTATCTGTTCGCTTTAATTCGTAAAGCCTTTTCACACAAAATGCCTTCTGTGCGTTTTTTCTTGCTGTCCTCACAAAGTCAAAAGAAACACCCCTTTTGTCATCTTGTTTTTTTGGAACAGTTGATAGTGTACCTTGAATGAAAACCAATAGCTCCTCTTCCACAAAAAGTAAACCAAAGGGAAGCTAATACTTTCAGATGAGGAAAAGCTAGCCTGTGCTTTTTCCAGAACATGAAGTATGTATGGTGAGTAGTGAGGTGTTCTAAAGTAAGTGTCAGCAGCTTCTTCAGTAGCCAGATTTTAACTTTCTTAATTACAACCAAAAAAGAAAAAGCTGGCATTCTAAACATTATATGTGATAGTGCCTGAGTCAATCTCTGTGTAGATAACTTTGTAATCTTTGGTGCTCGCTTTCCAGGCTTAAAGCAGAGTGAAAAGCCATTTTTATTTTCATCATAAGTCTTCAGAAGTACATGAGCAGTGATAATACTACAAGATTCAGATAAAGTTAGTTTTGGAGTTTGCATGATTTCTGAGCACTGCCAATGGCTGTTTTTAAGAAGAAAAACTTGGAGAGGATAGACTAACTGATTGAGGCCGAGCATAGAAGCTAGGAATTTTGTAGAAGAATAGACATTTAGACTATGACACTTAGACTTCCTTTCTCCTGTAAGGCAGGAGTTGGGTAACAAAAAAAATCATTGCCATATGTAGTTTATGATTTGGGAGGAGGAATCAGAAGCATAATTTGTCGTCTTTTTTTTTTTTTCTTGCAACAGCCAGGACAGTTTGTTCTTTTGGTAGGGGGGAGCACAAAAAGGGGAGAAATTTCAGGGTTTTTTTCTCCACAAAGGGCCAGACCCAAAGATTGTGTTAGTGCCTAAAACAAGGATTTTATGTTCTTGCACCTGCAATTGCAGTCCAAAATGTCCTGCTCAGTAATCATCTGACTTGGAAAATACTCATTCACTTCTTTTCACCTGTGAAAATCCAAGATATTTCTGTCTTTCAAGTTCCCTAAGTTCTGCCTAGCACAATACTCAGTACTGCCTTGGCAAGACTAAATAGGTTTCTGCATGGTGCCCAGCCTGTTTTGGAATCCAGAAACTATGCAGACAGGAGTCAAGCTACAATAGTTCTACTCTAAACAAACGTTGGGCACACCAAAAGCATTAGGTTGGTTTACTGCTTAATGCAGCAGCCAAAGCTGACTGAGTAAAGTAGCTGCTATATGACATCTCTCTAACTATTAATAGTTTACCAGGAGGTCAGATGGCTCAGTTCTTAATGAATTCATACCGCAGTTGACCAGATGACTGAAGCAGCCAGTAGACAAAATTACATTCCCTTTTTGTTCTTGTTCAGATCCTGTGAGTCAAGCACCTCTTGCTTTTTGGCTGCCCAGGTTCAGAGTTCAAAGAGAACCCTGTGGTTAGAGCTGCATGTTGGGCCATCTCAGTGTACCATCCTTCGCAGCCCGCAGGTGTTCTGATGCTCTCTGAGGTTCTAATCCTGCCGGCACAGTTTAGAGGGAGACTAACCATCTCACTGGATCCCACTGGGAGGTTTAAGTACCACTTAGAAATAATCATCATGACATCTTACTTTTTATGTGCTCCGACTATTTTTTTGCTCTGTTATCAAGTCCAAGGCAGACTAGTGGTTAAGAATATCAGTGTTATTCACTCTGCAGTTGCTGAAAGGTGAATTTAAGGTTATGATGTGAATGAGCAATGCACAGCATTGAGCATGGGTACTGCCTGTCCCTGTTTTAGCTAATACATAAACCTAAGGCTACTCATTTGATAAAGTTTCCAAGCTCTTTGAGGAGCTTATTTTGGGGGTGGGAAACTTTTTTTTTTTTAACTTTCAGGATCAGAAAGCAAGGGACTGAAATTGCAGACCGTTTGTTCTCTGAAATATCCTGTTCTTCCACAGAGAGTTCCCATAAGAAGAAGGAAAGAAAAGGCTAATGAGGAGGTTAAGAATGCTAGGAGATACACTGGCTCCTCATTTTTGTCTTCAGAATCTCTGTCTGTAGAGGAAGAGGAATTGTCAGATTCTGATTATAAAAAACCCCAGACATAGGCCAAAGAGTGGCTGTATTCCCAGTGGAATGCTTTGATACTATGCTCAAAAGGAGTCTCTGCTTTAAAAATAGAATGGGAGCAAGAGGAAGTTGAACTTGTTCCCATCAGAAAGCAATTGTCTACAAGCAAGAAGAAAGAATATCAGGCTTTTTACACACAACAGCTGTGGAAGTGATGAAATCCAGTTGGAAAAAAGCTTTCCAAAGAGGATCCCTGACTGACTTACGCAAGATCAGCTTGTCGTTGCCTTCAGAGACACAGCAAACTTTCCATGCAGGTGCTTTCCCCTTCCTCTGCCTGTGATCCGGATAGACAATATGGAAAGTGTAAGGTAGTAAGTGTTGGCTTTTCTCTTTGTCAGTGCTCACTGCCTGTTTATTCAGCAAAACTAAAAGCACAGCTCCAGCTTGCATACTGTCTAGGACCGAGAATCAACAAAAAAACAGTAGTGGAAAAAATGAACTGAGCGGAATATGAATTTCTGTGAACTGCATATTTACAGTCTGGAAATAATTTTGATCATTTTTCAGCTTCAATTCTACTCCTCAGCATTTGATATCAGAGTAAAATAAATAACAGTGTGTGTGTAGTGCTACTGAATAATGGTACAGTTCTTTCACTGTTTTTAATTCCTGTATTTACTCATTTTCTTAACTTTTATTTTGTAATACAGAGAGTTAAATGAATTAAAGAGGAAAAGACAGCTCTATCTCCCTTCTAATCTACTACAGTTTTCACTTGGAAGCCCTACTTTTGTGTAGCCAATTGAATCTCTCTAGTAGGAAAGCTTTTCAGATACTAAATGTAAAATTTTCCTTTCTAAATTCTGTCCAGGAATACAGTTATGTGCACAGATAACACTTTTCAATTCTTTTCCTTATTTCAACTCAAGAGTTACCTGTGGAGTGCAGTCACTTTGATCTTTCCCCTCAGATATCTTGTAGCCATCTTATGTATGTGTGGCTTTCATGTAAGGTGGACTTGGTTTACTCCTTATCAGTTTTTTCCTCTTTGCTCAGCATTCTTTAATTAGTTTATATTTTTGAAGTACTGAGGTACAGCTTTGAAATGATTAGACTAATCAATAAAAAGGAAGAACTGTTAAACTTTTTTGCTTTGTTGTCACAGTGTCTTTTGCATATGCAATGCCAAACTGTACCGTATGTTTTTGTTGCCATTTTATACGCTAAATTTATACCTGTTTTGCAGTGCAGCACCTGCTTCTGCTCCCAAGTTCCTCCCTGTCTTTTTGACCTAAAAATCCTATTTTTTTCCCAATGTGTATGTGTTTCTAATCCAGAGGTTTTTTATTAGTGTGCGATTCTTTCTCTTTAAATCATTAAACAAGATACTAAGTGAGGACAATTTTGATATTAGGCCCAGTTAGAATTCCCTGTCTGTGGATCTAATGCACTTTATTCTCCAGGTGTTTTGGAGGTACATGTGATGGCAGAACAAAATCAGCATCCTGTTGGCTAACTATCTAGCAATCAACAGTGCGTTTACTAAATTGATTGTAATGTATTTTATTGTCATGAAGTTACTCTCAGTTTGGAGTACGAGGTTAACTGGGTTTTGAGCTGCCAAAATACAAGAACATGTTGTGAATCGTAGACTACTTTAACTTTTTTTCCTTTTCTGCCTTGTAAAGGTGTATGGGGAAAGAGGATAGACATAACCTCACACTTTTCTGTTACATTCAGGTTTCTCACTGGAAATTCATAGTGCTGATTATGTTTCTACATACTTTTCAGCTGTTTCTGCCTAAATTGATGAGAATCCTAACAGAATATTCTGCGAGTCCTAGTATTACGAAGTAATAGGATATCAGTGTGGGAACTGTTACGTATTGTGACTTTGCTATTTTGAAGTAAGGATTTGTTGCTGGAAATGACAGGATGAAAGTTAGAAAACTGAATCCTATCAAAGTAAATATTGTTAATAAAGCAAGGCATGTACAATATTTTGGATTCTTTGTATGTTTTGCTCCGTAGTCAATCAGTTCAGCTGTATAAAACCTACAAAATAGTAAAATAAACTTAAAATCATCCATTTAGAATCAACAATAAAATTGTTAGTGTTTATTTCCCCTCAAAACTTCAGGCCATAGTTCAGTCTGGCAGTAATGAAAACACTTAGAGGTGCCCAGTAGTTGTAGCATGTTGTGCTCTTTGCTTGACAAAGCATCTTGCATTGTATTCTACATTGTCAATAGGAACAATCTGCCGCTTTTTTTTTAAACTATACTTCAGAAAGTATTTCTTCAATTTGCAATGCCAAGATAGTAACCCCCACAACTCATTGCTTGTTTCTGTCCATACACTTGCCCCGCAGTTGTGTCAGCATATCTGTCTGCAGAACTGAATGAGAGAGTTGGGGAAATGATCGGGGTCAAAATAACTCGATACATTTTTATTTTACTTTTTTTTTTTTCTGCCAGGTCAGTTCTCCACTGCTATTTACTGACAACTGAGAGATGGTGTGAAGGGAGGGAAAAGAGGGGAAGATATATAAGGCATTCCATAAAATGTCTTCAAAGTATGTCGTCACCTGTATTAAAGTACTTTTCTTTTTCAGGAAAACTTCATGGAAGTAATTAGAAACCAGGAATTTCTATTATTGCCCGCCACTGAAATTGCAAAGCTTTTAGCAAGTGATGACATGAATATTCCTAATGAAGAAACTATACTGAATGCACTACTTACGTGGGTTCGACATGATTTGGAACAGAGAAGGAAAGATCTCAGTAAACTCCTGGCTTACATTAGACTGCCTCTGCTTGCTCCCCAAGTAAATTGTTCAGTTCCTCTCTAGTTTATACCATGGTTACAGTGGGCATAATGTCTACAGCATCGATATATTGATAGTGATAAATCATAAAAGCTTTGGGATTTTTAGTGATTTGGATTCTTAGAGCTGCATATAAGGACTTAGCATGTTGTATAGGCATGATGGTTTGTGTCTGTTTGTGAACTGCAGCATATTCTGATCCCAACCTGAGATCAGTCAGGACACAAGAAGGGCTGGAGTTGCTAGGAAAAAATCGCTTCTGTTGCCTAGAAAAATGCTTATCAAGGATATGTTTGTCACTAGAAGGTGTGTCCTTTTAAAATTTCTTCTTTATGGAACTTGCACAGTTTATTTGGATCATTACATTTCCTTCATGTAATTATAGCTGTCCTTGAGATTTATTCAAATTTTATTTCCTAAATTATTTGGAGTGATTTTTCTTCTATTAACTCTAAGCCATCTTTGGGAACCTTTTGTTCTTCCTAATCAATACTTTTTCTGCTTCTTGGGCATTTATACACAATGTTGAGGAAGACTTGAGCTCAGTTTGTTTAAATAGTTGTGAATTACAGTTTTCCTAGTCCTGTAGGAATGACTACTTTTGTTAGCGTCATGTATAGCATTGTATTTGTTATCTGATAGCATGCATGTAAACTAGGTTAGATTCCTCGCCCCCTGCTTTCTTCTCTTGTGCCAGCCTTCCTTGCTGGACCTTCATTAGTAATACTGAACACTTATTATACAGTCAAATGATTTTGCTTTACAGTTTTCAGTTTGTTTAGTGAGAATTATCTCTATTAAATGAAGAAAATAGGATTTTTATGGAATGTGAATATTATTAGAATTCATTCACAGCAAAAACTTGAGTTCAGTTGATTCGTAGTGATAAATAACATATACACCATTCTGTGTATTACCCTTAGTCTAGTATCAATATTTCCATACTGATTATTATATATGCAATGGCAGGATTTTCTCAGATGTGGCTTTGACTTTGTAATTCACTTTTTGTAGAAACATGATACAGTGTAAGCCAGTTGACCTAAAGGAAATCATTCTTTTGTTGAGCATTTAATTAATTGATAACTAAGTAACCACCGCTATATTCCTTTTACTTAATTAACTGTAATTGAAACATCTTTAGAAACTGAAAGTATAGAATATATCCCAGAAATATGTAGTGAAATCAAATTATATCCACTCAGTAACTGCTTAGGAAAATAGAATGAAACAGAAAAGCAGTATCATATTTCACTTATTTTATCTTTAATTTTTCATGTCTTCTCAAAATACATACTTATTTCTAATACAATATTTTTCTGTTGCGTTTTTATTTATTACTTTCTTTAACAAATTAAAGTGTTAAAGCTGTGACTTTAATATGGCAACAATTAATGCATTGAATAAATTGGTTTGGAGTGCTCAAAACAGTCTTTAACATTTTCAGAATCATGTTTTGCTTCATGATCACATGACATTAGGCAGTCTGACAGCAAACATAACATAATGAAAAGGTTTCCAATTTTACGGTTGAAGAGTTAAAGCTATTTGAAAGAAATGAAATTAGAAAATTGAACAACTCACTGAAATCAATAACGTTGCAAGCAGAGATGCAAAGAGTACATACACTTTAAAGGAAAAAAAAACCTTTGAGAAATACTGTGAAACTGTAGCACTGGAAGCAAAAAATCTTAATGAATTGTCAGTTTTATTGACTGTGTTTTTATGCATTTCTTTGTATATAGCATTCTGTCATCTCTTTGGTTAATGCAAGCCTGCTCCTAAATATTTGTAAGTCTCTTTGTCTCTTTTTGCTCTTACAAAGGCTAAAGATGAATATTTGTCAGCTTCTTAAGCTGCAAGGTGGCAAGTATTCCATCTATTATAAATTAATGAAAAAGATGATAAAGCAGTTTCTGAGTTATAAGATGGTTCAGCTTCCTTTTAGACAGAATTTCTTAATACTTAAGTATCTGCGCTACCTTTCTCTTCATCAGGTTTCCAATGACTATAATTTCGTGCTAACACGTCATTTGTAACTGCTCAGTTATAAATGCTTTTAGTACAAAGAACTATGTAAATAATAAAACTTGGAAAAAAATGGTTTTCATTTAAGCCCATTCCAAATTCTTTGAGTGAAGAATATTTACAGAAAATTGTAATACAGTAGGTTTAGCTTCAAGAGCCTACAGGTTTTTTGGGTACCAAAACAATCTTAGATTGTATTTCTTTTTAACTGAGATGAAGTTGCTTTCAGAGGTTGAGACTGTGTGCTATGAGAAAACTTCTTTATAGGTTGGGGGAGTTAGAAACTGGAGAAAAGGTAGGTTGCATCTTGTTGTTGCAAAACTCATATACACACATGGCTTTAAATATTAAATGCTGCTTGTCTATCAGAAAAATATGTTGGAGGTCTGAATCGGTCATGTTATGTACAAGCCTTAATCTTCCTGCATGTCCAATTTAGGACAGTATTAATTCATTGATTTTTTTTTTTTTAAACTATATGCAATTTTATAGCATTGCATGCTGGCAGTTAAAAGACAGCTTTTAGTTTACTATTTTATAATCACAAAGTGTCCCTGCAAAGTGATACAAGTGGTAAGTAGTGCTTTGGGTCAAGAGAAGAAACAATGTGAAGTACTGAAAATAAAGAATGAAAATTAAGTTCCCTCTGCTAATTTTCATGAGAACATTTTAATTTGCTATTTAAATAGAATCAGAACATTAGCTAATTAGAGAAATAACTGCAAAAGTCAGGCTTAGTTTTCTGAAAAGTTACTGGTGAGGGGTTTTGAAAGTGTTGATCTTTTTTTTTTTTTTTTTTTTTCCCCCCTCCTCTCTGTCTGTGTTAATTATGTTTTCTGTCACAGTTTCTGATACAGAGATGTTCAGGCTTAACAGTCTGTATATATCTGTATCTCTTCTGGAACCATGGATGTTATATTTGCCACTTTGCAATCCTAAGGCAGCTTTAAGCCGTGGATATATATGCCCACCATATTATGCACAAGTATTTCATAATGAATCCCTTTAGTATTTATTCCTGATTACTAATTTCACAGCAATTTTGTACCTGTTATTGGTTGGCTGTCAACAGCTCAACAATGACATCTCATTCTGGTTTGTGGACTTACATTTCTAATATTCACAAAGTGTTTGGATTTTCTGATGGCAGTTCAGAGGCATTTGCCTTTTTCTCATTGTTCTGACAACTGTCCAAGTCCCAGTGGGGCATTCCACTTGCTTTTTTTTCCTCTGTTACTCTGCCATGTCTTGCAGCTCAGAAAAATGCCAGTTGTCTAGACTTCTAATAATTACAGTTGGGACACTCAGCCTACTAATGTATTTTTCCTGCAGTCTGACAAACATGGAGTACAAAAGACTCCAGAATCTTTAAACTTAATAACTTTTATTAGTAGTCTTTATTTAATTGAATTTTATTTGTCAGATATAAAATTTAACACTTGTCAAATTTGCTTGCATCTTTGATGTTAAAATTTTTAACAAAGGCTTGGATTAATTGATATACTGTGATCTGGGTCACTGTCAGAGTGAGGAACAGAATATATATTAAAATATTCAGCCTGTACCTGAAGCAGCTTTTACAGACCTCTGGATTAGGTGGATTCAGGAGGAGCATGAGGTTAAACTGACTTACATACCCGGAGCCTGATTCTTGAACATAGCTGTAGTGGCACTGGAACATGAGGAGATTTTGTTCTCTTCCTTTGGACCATTAAACTTAAATAATCCATTAAGATCACATGACCTTCCTTTTTCTGTACTTAAGGGCTTAGCTTAAAATGTGAATGTTTTGTTTATTACAAGTTAATCTTTACCTTAGTCTTTTTTATACGACCATTTTGAAAATACATAGATTTTCCATCAGGTAGTGGAAGGCTTTGGATAAAATGTTTTCCTGTTATCTTGTTTTTATTCTTCATGTGGTTTATAGCAATACAGCTTGTTTAATTTTCTTTCTTTTTCACAGTTTCTGGCAGATATGGAAAATAATGCACTCTTCAGGGATGACATTGAATGTCAAAAACTCATTATGGAAGCAATGAAGTACCATCTGTTGCCAGAGAGACGACCTATGTTGCAAAGTCCTCGCACCAAACCTAGAAAATCTACAGTGGGTGTGTTGTTTGCAGTTGGAGGAATGGATGCAACAAAAGGTATTGGCTTATATAATGATTAATTGATGAGCTGTTTTGTTTTTTTTAAATGTTTGATAGATATTTTAGGATTAACATGTAAAAATTCAGAGATTCTGCAGCGTAGAACATGAAATGTCTTAAATGTACACTGTTTATTAGGTTAAAAAAAACCTATGTAGCTTTGATAATACTGTAAACATTCTGGAAGCTAGAGTTACAATTGATTTGAAATTATCGAGGGAATATCTGATTTCTAAGTAGTGAAATTTTGAGTGAAAACTAATTTTTATTTACTTGAGTGGAAAGTAATTTGGAAAAGGAATAAAATGACAGAAAGGGCAGAAGGTGACCTGCACATGCAGTTAAAAAAAAAAAGCTTTTTTACTAATTGTTAAATGGTTCTGTCAGAGCTACTTAGATTTTCTTTTTTCTAGACACTTCCATACTGTTTAATGGTAGTTAGAAGGAATCTGGCAAGTTAGAAAAGTTACAGCAGAGAAAGTGTTTTCTTTCACTTGCTGTTTTAAAGTTAGCACATTTAGTACTTCATGTCACATAGCTTCAGATTTTTTTTTCTATCATTACAAAACAGTTGATTTCAATATATAACTGCATTTCACAAGGGTTGTTTTATATTCCTAACATTTCTATTTCTAAAGGCTTGATTCTGCAAAGCAGTTAGAAATCCTTTTTTTTGTCTTGAAAAGCACTGAGAAAGTCCTCCTTTATAATGGTGCAGTGAATTCCTGAGGAAGTCAAAAAAGACTATTTGTGTACATAGAATTAAGAACATGCTGCAGGATGTCATGCTGTCTTGTAGGATCACCATATTGCTGAAATAAAAACTATCCTCAAAATTCTGACTTTTTTTTTAATAACTTGCATATGTTGTCATTCAGGAGCTACAAGCATTGAAAAGTATGAACTTCGTACCAACATGTGGACTCCTGTTGCAAACATGAATGGACGAAGATTACAGTTTGGAGTTGCAGTCTTAGATGACAAACTGTATGTTGTTGGTGGCAGAGATGGACTGAAAACATTGAATACTGTGGAGTGCTACAATCCTAGAACAAAAACTTGGAGTGTAATGCCACCTATGTCCACACATCGTCATGGTCTTGGTATGTAGAGTTCTGTAAAGGCTGAATGCATGTTTTTAAAAGGTTATCTGTTTTAGGATTGGTCAAAAAAACATTCAGAAATGAAGTTTAGGAGGGTGGAAAATTTGTTTTAATGCCAACTGGTTGTTGAACGTCTTTTCTCCTTCAGATTATATCCAGCACTGGCTACCAAAAGGAAGTATCTTTTTATTTGTTTTAAAATATTTTGTGGTGCACACTGGACCGTCACTAGGAAAATGCGATCTTTTTTTGCCTTATCCAGAAGCAATTGTTTTTCGTATCTGTTTTTTTAGGAGTAGCTGTACTGGAAGGTCCCATGTATGCTGTAGGAGGACATGATGGCTGGAGTTACCTGAATACAGTAGAAAGATGGGATCCACAGGCTCGTCAGTGGAACTTTGTAGCTAGTATGTCAACTCCAAGGAGCACCGTTGGTGTAGCAATACTAAATGGAAAGTATGTGAAGGCAACTTCTGTTTTCTATCTCATTATTTTAATGTAATTACAGGACAATCCTAAATGACTATTAATAATTTCTCTTGATAGATACCTGTTCACAGCATTAAGAATCAAGTTTCTTCATTCACTGAAAAGATACTGTATTGGGTCAAGCAAGCTTCCCCACAGCATCACAGTGCCCCTCAGTATCGCTTATGAGACACCATCTCTATGGGCTAATAAGTAGTTACCATCTCCTTAATACAGAAAGGAGTAAATGGTCGTTCTCTTTCACTGAGACTCCAGTGATTTCTTTACTGTGATAGTTTGAACAGTCAGCTTCCAAAATTCCTGTAAAGTCATGGAGGAGTACTACTGTTATACTGCATTAACTCAGAACAGTAAGCTCTGGCAGAATTAATCAAATCTGGAGTGGTATCTGAAATTTCTACAGCTGTTTTTCAGTGAAAATATGCCTAATTGCTAATACAAAGCATATTCAGACAACTAGGTCATTTTATGTTGCAGTCACAGGAAATGGCTGGAAGTGACCTCAAGGGTTTCCTAATCCATTCTGTTACTGCAAAGCTGAATCAATTATATCTAAAACTCCGATAGCCAGAGTGATCTTGTTCTTAACCTCCAGTGGTAAAGTTTCCATGACTTCCCTAAGCAATCTGCTTAACTATTAACGCATCTGTGAAGTTCTCTTCATGTCAAGTCTTATATACCTTTTGCTGATTTATATTATTATTGTTTGTACTATCCAAAGTGAAGGTGGAAAATGCATCTTTTCTTTCCTATTTGCAACAGCCCTTTGTCTTTAAATACATGTGTTGCCTCAGTATTCTGTCATCAGGACCGAATAACTCCAGCTCCTTCAGTCATTATTTGTAGGCCATGATTGCTAGACTTTGAGTGATTTCCCGCCCCCCCCCCGCCCCGGTTTCCTTTGGACTAAGTCTAATTGTTCTACAGCATCCCAAAATACAAGTGGTACTTGAATCAAGCTATTACAAAAATAAAGATCAGTTGGAATCACAGAATCGTAGAATAATTTGGATTGGAAGGGACTTCTGGAGTCATCTGATCCAATAACAACTCAAAGCACGGCCAACCTTAAAGTTGGATCTAGTTTCAAAGTTAACTGAGGTGGCTCAGGTCATATCTGAGTTTTGAGTATCTCCAAGGACAGAGATTTAACAGCCTCTCTGGACAACCTGTTCTGATGTTTGACCACCGTTGTACTGAACATTTTTATTCTACTATCCAATTGAAATTTCCCATGTTTGAACTTGTCTCTTGTTCTTCCTCCTTTCACTGCATACGTCTGAGAATGATTTGTCTTCTACATAACCTCGCATTAGGTGGTTGAAAACAGCAGTAAGATGCCTCCTTAGCTGTCTCACTGCACAAAGGCAGCTGTCTCAGCCTCTCCTCATATGTCATGTGTTCTAGCTCCGTCATCATGTTAGTGACCATCAGCTGGACTTGAACCAGTATGGCAAGATCTGTCTTGTACTGAGAGCCCAAAGCTGGACACAGTATCCAGAAGCAGTCATATATGTACTAAATAAAGAGGATCAGCTGTCATTACTTCAAGGGCATACTGCTGACTCGTCTGCCAGGACTTCCAAGTTATTTTTGCTAAACTGCCTACTGTCCTGACAGCTCCCAGCCTGTACTATTGGATGGGAACATGCCATCCCAGGTACAGGACTTTGCATTTGCCTTTGCTGAACTTCATGAGACTATAGCCAGCCCATTTTTCCAGCCTGTCTAGGTCTCTCTGACTAGTAACCAAGCCTTCCAGCGTATCAGCAACTCCCCTTAATTTGATTTTTATCAGTAAATTTGCTAAGGCTGACTTCTGTTACATCTTTCAGATAATTAATTAAGACATTAAGCAGTATCAGCCACAGTATCAGCCTGGGAGGAACACCACTAGTAACCAGCTGCCAGCTGGACTTCATACTGCTGATCACAGCCTTTTGAGCCCAGTAGTCCTTGCAGTTTTCCACCAGCCTTGTAGTGGGCTTATCCAAACCATATTTTGCCAAGGTGGCTATAGGAATACCATAGTAGGGAAATGTAACCTGATTTGCTGAGTGGTATTGTGATTGTGGCAGAATATTTACTCTTTTGACCACAAATTCTCACTTCCTGCTTATGTACTAGCTGACGCATTTTCCTTGACCTGTTTGAATATCATAAGGCAGCAAAAAGCTTTTCACACTTTTTTTTTTTGAAGGCTAGTATCCTGCTAAATTATTATAGCTGAAATGCACCTACAAAGGGTCCTGTGAGATCTGGAACAAGTCCAGGAATGAGTCCCAATGCTCACTGGGTGCAGGAAGAAGGGAAGAACTTGAACAACCAGCAAGCAGAGTACCTTGGGCTGCCTCAGAACTGCAGTCTCAGATGCCTAAGTTAGGTCTGAAGCTTCCTATATATTCAGTAGAGGGTCCCAGGCGTGGTGAAAAGCACCACAATTAGCCTCACATTTCTCTTTTATTACAGAACATTCTCTAGACTCTTCATGTAGGCAGCAACACTAGATGCCTATAGCTAAAAAGCTTAAAAGTACATGCAGCATTTCAGCTGAGGGAGCAGTAACTTCTGCACTTCCTGCTAATATTTATCTGTAACTTGATATATTTCAGATGATTTTCTTAAAACCTTCATATACAAGAATTATTATATCCTTCTCTATGTCCAAAATGTGAAATCACTGCATAAGCGATCAAAACTCTGTCATGTTTTGGGGGAAGGCAAGGTGGGGGGCTTCATTTAAATGCTGTATTGCATAAAGGATTGATTTTTAATCATGAACTTTTTGGAACTGCAACAGGATTTTTCAATATCCTTCAGTACATTCCTTACCTTAAACAAGTTGTGTTATTAAATGTGGGAACTTCCATGGAAATGTATTTTTTAAAAGGGTATTAAAATTATTACTGAGAGCCACTAGGTCAACCATATTTACAAGATGTTTGTATTTCAGTTTGTTGGTCAGTGTATTTAAAAAACCAAACGGTGTTTCCCAAACTGAGGACATCTTCAATACTGCTTCATAGTAACTGCTGTAAATTGTTCACACTATCATCATATACAGTATCTAATGTTTATTTGATTATTTAACCATACTATAATGTGCCTTAAGCTATGAAAGGATTTCATTAATGATATTTCAAGTGGTCTCTCAAACTGGACTTTACTTGTGTTGCTTTGTTTTCAGAATAGCTTCCAAGTTCCTGTCTTTCCAAGTAATAGTGTTGGGCATTTCTGCTCATAAAGTCTATGCATAAACTCTTTATCAAGTTTATTTGATTAGTTTTAAAGATTCATCAGTGATGGAGTGCTGCTAAAACCAATCATTTCCTTCTAGACTTTCCAAAAAGCTGAAATCCTTTGTTAATACCAAATGCTAGAAACCTTTTTGTTAGAACTGAGCAAACTAGGCCACCTAGTGGGTGCGAGGGACTTAACGTAGCGCTGTCAGTCATGAACGAAAGCCCAGGTCCAGGAAAATACTTGAATGCCTAGGACGAGGCAGGGCAGAGTTGTTGCATGCATAGATCCACGACTGAATTTGTCCCTCAGACCCTGCTAGAAGTGGGCCTTTGTCTGTCAAGTCACATCGGTAATTTTGAAAATCTTAACAGAAATGCTGTCTTAGAGATATCAATTTTCTGTAAGTTATTGTTACTGTGCATCGATAATGACAGTAGGAAAAGATTGGAGCAAAATCTTACCGGAGTGTTTGCAACAGAACATTCTATTGAAACTTGAAATTCTCCTTCTAAACTTCCTTTTTAACAAACTTGAAAAGTCCTTCATACATCGCTGGAAACTTTGTCTTGTTCGGACAATATTTATTTACTGTTTTGGTGTGTGTTTGTTTATGACAGTAGGAAAAGATTGGAGCAAAATCTTACCGGAGTGTTTGCAACAGAACATTCTATTGAAACTGGAAATTCTCCGTCTAAACTTCCATTTTAACAAACTTGAAAACTCCTTCATACATCGCTGGAAACTTTGTTCAGACAATATTTATTTACTGTTTTGGTGTTTGTTTGTTTGTTTTTTTACTTTGTAGGCTTTATGCAGTTGGTGGTCGAGATGGAAGTTCTTGTCTTAAGTCAGTAGAATGTTTTGATCCTCATACAAACAAATGGACCCTCTGTGCTCAGATGTCAAAAAGAAGAGGTGGTGTAGGTGTAACCACCTGGAATGGGTTCTTGTATGCAATAGGTGGTCACGATGCCCCAGCATCAAACTTAACATCAAGGCTCTCTGACTGCGTAGAAAGGTAATATCCTGATGTAATTCTAATAGTGCTAGTCTATAGAGTGATTTATGGAAAGAGCTGTAAGTAGAAACCAAATAAAATAGCCGTGTTATTTTCACCATGAGCACATAATTCAAAATGTTACCAAGATAGATAAAACGAATTCTCCTTAATGCACTTCATCTAGAAATTTTTTTTTCCTAACAATCTCATTGAATGAATTATGATAGATTACTGAGAACAACTTGGAACTGAATGCTTTTAAAAATGGAGCAGAACTTCTTTCACATGAGAAGTCTGTATCAGTTCATATTATAACTTTTAAAGGAGTGAGCAGTCAGGGTTTCTGGATCCTTAAATATCCTATTCTTTCTTGTATCCCCTGATGACACTGGGGAAGTGGCATGTAATTCAGTCATTCTAAAGTTGGTAGGTCCTTACATGAAATTATTAATGAATGACTGTATTACAAATTGCAGAAGCATATGTGATCCATAAAATAATTAAAAATTACAGTAAATACTTCATAATGCACTGCATTAAATCTTCACTGGCATTTCAAGTATTTCTGAAATATGCTTTCATTCTCTTCCCCTCCACCAACTGTAAAACTTCTTTCCTATTATCTTCCAAGACTTAGTGACTGTTCATCACCCATCTTCTCCTTTTACTAAATTTCTTTATGATAGGAGATGTGATTCCCCCTCTACCCCCCCCCAAAAAAAAAAAAAGAAAAAAGAAAAAAGAACACAAAAAACCCCACAGAACAAAAAACCCCCCACAAAACAGACCTGTAGTTTTCAAACTTTCAGTGTCCTAATAGACCTCAAAATACATAGTGTGGCCCATACCACTTAACATATAGAAATTGCACTAAAAAGACCCCATAAAGGTTTGTAGATAGGAAGCTGCTTCTTAGCAAATATCAAATTTTTAGAGGAATACAGATAATTAGAAACCTAAGAGAAAGCAATAAGTCTCTGTATTTTCTGCATCAATATTCTCTGAAACAAAGTTACAGAACACATTACTTTAAGAAATGCCAATCATTTCATAATGTGTTTTGTCCTCACTCTTTAAGATGAAATTGAGGACCATCAAGTTCATCCCAATAGTTCCTTTAAAAAATTACCAGTTTCGTAAAACCACACTAAGCTGCTGAGTATTTGTTTACCACTGTATTTTGCAGTAAAAATTGCTTTTCCCAGATAAATACATTGGTTTATAAATTAATTATAAAATAACTTAAATTGAAAGGTAAATTCTATATATAGCTCACTAATCACCCTCTTTCACTACATTACACTCCTATTTGCAGCATGTGCTTCAGGCAGTATTTTCATGTTATGCTTGCATGCATTGCTGCAGTACCTTGACTGGAGAACTGCAGATAAAATTGTTAGAGCTTGTTATAGCTATGCTCTTCATGCAAACAAATTAAGACTAGTATCTTCCAAACTTGCTTTTAGCAAGTGTGACCTTAGGATGGTCTCTTAGCCAAATATTTTCTTTGTGTAGTTCTTTAGAGCTCTGGGATTACATCAGTTCTGCAGTGAGCATCTGTAATCTTAACATTGTCTCTTTCAGTCCAGTTAAAATATGTTCCTTGACTAAGTATAGCATGAACTGTCCTATGTAGTTCTCAGTTTGACTTGTAAAGAACGTTGATATTATTCTAGAATCACATTTAAAGTTTTTCATTAAACCATCTATCTTTTACTGTGCTGATGCTTCTGATGATAGGGAGCTATGGTTAAAGAAGTGCTGTAAATTGTCTTAAGGGTTTTGCATTTCCCCCAGAATTTTCTCAAACTGTTTTGTTTTTTAAATAGTAATCTTTCATGGCAAGTGACTCTCTTTAGTACCACACTCAACTTTAACAGCCTGTGTTTTGACATGTAGTAGTTACCACTTAGAGCAAGCACTTACTCTACTACAGTATAGCAGCAGAACTGTTGCTGGAGGGGTACATTTAGACATACAATAAGAAATATAGTAAAGGCAGCTGTATGTATATGTACTTATTACTATATGGAAAGCAACACAAAGTAGATATGTAGCTAGTACTGACTGTGTTACCAGATGACTAAAGAAACATTTTCAAAGAGAGTATTTGGGGAAAAAGCCTTTGAAATTAACACCCAAATATGTGCTGTCCTAATAATACCTGTTTTCTACTACCTTGAGAGCATCAATTCCAGTAAGGTTTATTTTTTTTCTATGGAATTTTGGCAACAGTTTAGAGCCTAACACACATTATCTTTCAGGTATGATCCAAAAACAGATATGTGGACTGCTGTGGCCTCTATGAGCATTAGCAGAGATGCAGTGGGAGTATGTCTTCTTGGTGACAAGTTGTATGCTGTTGGAGGATATGATGGTCAAACATACCTTAATACAGTGGAGTCTTATGATCCCCAGACAAATGAGTGGACACAGGTATAGTTTCTGATCAGACCATACACTACTATTTATCTTGTTATTTCAAGTGTGCCTCTTTTTACAAGGAAAATTCAAATACTCCTTCTCTAAGAAGCACTTTCTTACTAGTCTGTAGTAAGTCTCTCTCTTGTTTTCCTTTGTCTACCATCTTGAGATGACTTATCTTGAACAGACAGTTAATTTCTAGTAAACTGCCCTTCTTTCTTTGGCAAGAGTATAGCTATTTCCTTTGACAATTTCAATTACTGTTAATAAAATGTATTGACATGTTCCCCAAACTGTCATAAAGGATTCTGTTTACATGACTTCCTATTCTGAAGATAAATGGTAAATGTAGATTAGTTTTAGCTGTAATGTGTCTATCGGCACATTTATCCATTTCTTCAAGGTTTTGGTCATAAATAATCCTTTCCTGTGAATCCTTGTGAATGCTATGTACCATGCGTGCAACTTTCAGGAAGCCTTTTCCCATCTGTCTTTACCCAACTCAAAAAAAATAAAAATAAAAATCTTCAATTCATGATCAGAAACAATTAGTGTCAATTCAAAGCTTTGCTACTTTCACTTTTTTTTAAATAGCTCCAGGAATGTGCCTCTCTGTGGGACGCACGTTCATAATGATATCCTGGGCAGGCTGTCCTTTGGTATCTACTGCCATTTGAGATAAACCTAAAGCGTCTACATCCACAGAAGGATGGCAGATACAGCACAGAATCTATGGCAGACCAAGGCCCTTTCTGGAGACCAGTTGCAGGCCAGGATGAATGTCACCTAGAATAGTGCTAGACATCAGTATTTAAGCAGCTGAATATGCTCCTGAATATGCCATACCAGTAATAGTCCCAAATTGCTAATTCAAAAAGAGAACTGAAATGCTCTCTATCAAAATGCTCTCTATCAAAATCTTTTTAACACAAAAAACTGAGCTGTCCATTTCCCCCCACTTCATACTGCTGCAAGATCTTAAAACGTAAGTCATCTAGGAGGCTCATCAGAGCTTGAGGTCCTCAGTGGCAGTACTGGTAATGATAACCCATGGCATAACCCTTTTGTCCCACTAAAGAAAAAAAAAAAGTGTACCAGAGGAGAGAAACAGTGCTGCTCAGCGTTGCATGTAAATGAATCTCGTATGACGTCTATGTGGTGACCATCTGGATGTTTCTTTCTGTCCTTAGCCTTGACCCTCTATATCTCACTGAATCCCCTGATCCCAGTATCTAGGACAGTTTTGAACCCTTCCTAGAGGGATTTGGAAGTGTCTGTATACCTTCTTTCTCTCTTGTGTCAGCAGTCTGCCACCACTTCATCCACACACAACTCAAAAGAGGGTAGTGGAATTTTCTCAACTGAAGTTTGTCAGAGCCACAGACAGCTCAGGATAAGTCTGTTGTTCCTGGGGGAAAAAAAGAAATAGGGGAGTTGGCATAAACACCCTTTTTTGTCTTCGAGACAACCTCTGTAGTACTTGGTGTGCTATTCACACATACTGTAATACTGTGAAGTTTAAAAGGCGAAGCTAAGGTGAGTTAGAAACTACCTTCCTCAAAAATTTTCAAGTCCAACAGAATCTCAGAAGAAAAAGAGTCTTGCCAGAAGTAACTTCTGTTTACAAAAAAAATAATAGACTGGGAAATGATTCTGGTTTCAAGAATTCTTAAGAGGATTTTATCAAATCTCCAAGTAAAAAGCAGAGGTTGCCCCTGTCATGTTTGGCATTTTTTGTTTGAGAGAAAAATGCATCATTTTGCCAACCTTTACTCAGTTGTCAGACTGTGTAGCTCAGGTGCCCAGTTTGTACCATAACAAAGGATTCTTTTTCCTGCAATACCTACCAAGTAATTGAAATTATCAGTAAGAATTGTTTCATATTCTTGGGGTTTGCTGTTGCTTTCAAAGTGCTTCACTCTATCATATAAAATATCTTCACCTTTTCTGTGGGTTCTTATCCAAATTTTGGACCAATTTTCTATTTTTTTTTAAGTTACGTTAACAGAGCGTGGGTGATACTGTTACTTGGCTGCAGCTGTACAACTATTATTACAAGCATTAACTAAACATTGTCATTTTTAGGTGGGGAAAAAAAAAGCTGACTGCATTTATCTCATGGATTTTTTGTTTGTTTTTGTTTGCTTACAGGTTGCACCATTGTGCTTAGGAAGAGCTGGAGCATGTGTTGTGACTGTAAAACTGTAAATTATTTTCTCTATGAAGGTGACATTCTCTTCCATAGACTCAAGACAATTTCTTTTTGCCCCAAGCAAACTACCAGTGCACCAATAAATGCAAGGTGCAGGATATCTACCGCAGCAAAGTGTTTGGTTTCAAGCTAACACGTACATGTTGTTCTTAAGGACCAATATTAAGCACTTTTTTAAAAAATCATCTTTGTTACTCATGTTACAAGGATTCTATTTGTAAGAAAATCAGCTGCAACCAGCCAGTTGCCAGAAGAGGACTTCTGTTTAGGAAGTGCTAAGAAATGAGTGAACTCATTAGTGAACTCACTGTAATAATCAAACGTTACCAATCCAAGGCCTTGATCCTCCACACATGCGGAGGAATGATGCTATAAATGGATATACTTCCACTGATATCACTGAGTCTATCTCTGGGTGAAACAAGTTATAGGATTGGACCCCACATATTTAATTTACCTATAGCCAAACATGTTTATTATAGGCATCTGAGCTATTACAATGCAGGCTGACAAACCAATGCAAACCATTGTAAATGGCAGGTATAATGCCTGCCTTGGAAATGAAGTTGTGTGTTTGGTGAATCTTTTGCACTTTTATCATCATTCCTAGTTTAGCAAACCTTTTATTTAACCAAAGCCTTATTTTAAATATTGTCTTATTATGATAACAGAAGTCTGCTATTTAATAATTTCTGCTGAAGACAGATAATGTACTTTTTGGATTTTCAAAGTTTTTACATGAGATATGGAACATCATACCTTTTTCTGTACTTTGGTTCTTACATTTACTTAGCTATTTTTAAGGAAAACCCTGTAAGCATGAGTTATTGGAAAAATTCTAAAGTGTGATTAAAAGTGAATCAATTTAATATTTGCACTTTGGAATTTTTTAAGCATTCCATTACATCTAGACTAATTACATTTTTACATGAGGCTTTGCACTAATTTGAAAAGTATAATTTTATAAGATGAAATTAAGCAACTGTCTATCTTTCCAGTAAGGTTACTTGAAAATGTAAAAGGCCCAGTCCTGCAAGATGCTTAACTGCCACCATTTAAGCATGTTCAGCATCTTACAGGAGAGTTGCATGCCTTGCAGCATTTTATCAAATTAGTTACCTTATTTAACAAGTTACCTATTTTTTCCAGATACTTTATAATTTCCCTTTCTTGAGCCCTATGCTGTTACACAGAATTGCTTTTAATGGTCTGAATGTTCTCGGAAAGTCTTTTTGTATTTGCTTTTCTGTGCCTTGTTCCTTGTTTTCAAAACAGTAGGTAACGTGTGTGCTTGTAATGGAAAATGGGAAGATGCGAGCTCACTGAATGCTTTTCTGAAGTTTGAAGCGTCCAATACCCAAAGTCTTTGTACATTTGTAATTTTAAATGTTAACGCTCTCAATGAACTATTTATTGTTTTAAAAGAAATTACTAAGCAGTAAAACTTTGTGATGAAACCTGCACCGTTTGCAATTGAATACAGCTAAACTTAAATACAGTGGTGTTGGGCGAGTGCCTTTTCTCTACAGTCCCCACTTTGCGTCCCTTTATCTGCGACTCAACAGGCCTCGTTAAGAAACGTTATTTTTACTGCTCCTCTCGTTGGACTTCTGGTTTTAGAAAAAACTATCTTTTCCTG
>NW_009599148.1:13220-34543 GCF_000690535.1 Cariama cristata | reverse complement strand
GGCTGAGCGCGGGGCCGCCCTTCCCCTCCGGCCGAGCGCGGGCCAGGGCCCTCCCAGCACTCGGCCTCAGAGCTTGTGAGCCTCCTAACCCGTCCCCCGGCCGAAGGACTTCGCTAGGTAGTCAGAAAAAAGCAACCGACGACGCTTCCACGACGAAATACAAGAAGCGACCAGTAACTCTTTTCGCTTTTGCTGTCAAGCTACTTCAAAAGATGCTACATCGCAAAAAAAAAAGCCCTAAACATTTTTCGCAGATTTTTTTTCACTGACAAGAAGCTTGAGAGTAGTGCCTGTGGGAGAGGGCTTCAATGCCCTTTTTATGTGGGTATCCCCTCCACACCCCTGCTGCAGTAAGGGGAGGAGGAGAAAGGTGAGCAGGCCCTGCCCTATGCAGCTTCCTCACAGCTTTCAGCATCTCCACTGACAGCTGTATCCCCCCACACTCTCGGGTCAATGGAGCCAGAATAGGAAGTCTCCTTGCTCATGCCAAAAAGCTGCTGTCCAACACACAAACAACGGCCAAGTTATCTGTTGAAACTAAAAGCCTCACTGTCCTTTATTCAGTCAGCTCATTTTTATAGAGCTGTAGAATTTCACAGCCAAATTTAACAAGCCATAGAGGTCTACAAGATGAGTCAACCACAAATTTCAAGAGTTATTCTGTGGTCTAGAGGGAGCCAGGGACGATCAGTCTGACTGCATGCAGAAATTTTCTTCAGAAAATCAGCTTGAAATCCAGCATATGTAATTTACTAACAGTAACAGCACCAATTTGCTAAATCACAATGCTCTTTTAGTAATGGCACTGATTCAAATCACATTTCTTATGATGTTTCTACAAAACACCAAAAATAAACTCTCAGAGTGACAAAACGTTTAAAATATGGCATGTAGAGAAAGGCACAATCCACAAAAACCAGAATTCCTAAAAGACTTGCAATGTCTTATTGATTCTAATACAGAAGCTGAAAAAAATCCCACTCTCCAAAACAGCCACAGAAAAGCTGTCAAATAATTCAGTACAGGAGATAAGATTAAAATGGAACATAGTCAGATACACAGCAGATCATCCACACAGATGGCAGCTTCTTCTCAGCAACATCATCCTGCATGTCAGAAATGTAAGACCCTGAGTATCAGAAAAGAATTCTCAGAAACTGTCACAGAAAGCTTCTCTGACTCAGGGATCTGTAACAGAAGTCACTGCTACTTCTTATGCAGAGTTGAAAGGGGAGATCAGGCATACAGCATGCTCTATCTAACACTGTTAGCACCATAACTTCCTCTTGGACATAACTTCTTTTCTTGATAATGAGTTGGCAACCATTGTAAAACACAAGTATGTAACAGTACAAAGTAAACTGGACTTATGGCTCAGTCACATTCAATGTAGGTGGCTCAGAAAAATCATGCAATACTAAGTCTGGTGCAAAACACCTCAGAATCTCCTGCCTCATGGCTACACCTTCGGAGCCACTGAAAGGCATCACCTATATACTGCCAGTTCTCTTTTCCCTCTTCCATATATATACAGCACATACAGAAGCAGAAGAAATTTCTATTTCAGCTATCAGAAAGCAAAACTGAAATTCAGTGCCATGGAGCAGTGAGTCTGACAGCCTTCTTCCAAGCACTGACAAGGCAGGAGCAGAGGAGGAGTGACTTGTTTTATCTTGTTCAACAGCAGGTTCTGAAAACTAGACATTTTGGCAGTCTGTGACCATGAAATTTCACCAGCATGTCACTTTTTATGTTCCTGTGCTAACACTCTAAACTCACGATGGATCCAGAACTAATGACTTTCCCGCTTTTCTTTTGGCTACTGAATGGAAGTTTGGTATCACTCAACCACTCTATCTGCAATACATGTACAACGTGATGCAACCCATGCCCTGCATCCAGTCACTGGGAGAAGGGACAGACAACTGGCATCACAGAATTCTTGCATGTTAACAAATACTGACTTCAGTGCTACTTTTCACTATGCAGGGCGTACAGGGAATCAGTCTAGTCACACACCACTCTTGAAAGAGGTCAAGGCAATGAATACTGCTTAGATGAATGATTACAGAATGAGTACTGGTATGGTTTAAGAATCTACTGAGGGTCAAGACATCAGTATAGAAAAACAGTATCTGACATCGATGAATGCTGCACAATACACGACATGTCCCCACAACTCTGTGGTCATTACAGGGCTGTGATCACTTCTGAACCAAGCAGCCAGACACAGAGACCCCCTTCCTTTTTCACTGCAAGGGTTATTTACAGGAGCCTCTACAGTTTTCAAAACAGTGTTTCTTCATCATTTCTTAAGGAAGGGGACATGGACTTTACTTACTCTGTCATGCATTAAGGTGAAGAACATGTACACTTCATAACTCCTAAACCAAACCTACATTGTCACAAAACTATCAGAAACAGAATATATTCTATTGCTAATATTTTAACTAAATAGTTGTATTTAGCATCACTCAAAAAACTCCCAAACAACTAACCCACAAAACCCCATCACATCATTAGATCCTGTAAGGATAGCCACTATTATTCTTACTTCCTTTCTCCCTTTTCTCCTGTTTTCTTCTTTCTCCTTCCAATATTGACATTGTATTTCTCCTCTAAATCTTCTTTTCCCTACTTGTTCTTCTCTTGTGTCTCCCTGTCATTCCCCTTCTTGTTCCTGCTTGAAATCTTCGTATTTCTTTCCCTCATCTCTCTGCCTCCTCTTGATTCCATTCTCCCTGCTTTTGGTTGTCTATAAGGCCGCAGAAGTCCTTATCACATGCAAAAGCTAGTAAGGGAAATGGGGAAAAGTGAGGTTAATCTGTGAAAGAAATCACATTTATTAACATCACATAGATATCTATGATAACATTGTATAGCTACAACCAAGGAAAACGTATGTTTCACCATTTGTTTCATTTACCACCATTTGCTTACTGTTTACAGGAAGTAACTTCTAAGATTCCAAATCTGTCATTTTATAATCCTTCTCTTACCTCATGACACATAGGCAAGGTAGAGTTTCAAAATTACACTTGTGCTTTATTTTATTGTAAGATAGTCAGTTATTAAATATTCAGGGTTAGAAATGAATGCTATTTTTATTACCTTTCACATATAATATAGACGCTTCTGTTGACGCAATGCAGTAAGTTCTCTACTTGAGCGTGTGGAATACATATTAATGTAATTTTAAGACACAGTATTTTTAAAGCCAGAAGCAATATGGCACTAGTTTAAAAAAAACAACCAGTTCAATAGGCCCTTTCTTAGAAAACAGTAAACAAAGGAAGACCCGTCCCCTCTCCCTGCCCTGCAATGATGTATTTATTTCCACACCTATAACATCATGAAATTGGATTTAGTATTTTTAATCTAACGCTCATAGAGAACAAGCTTATAGAGAATGTCTGAATTTTGAAAAAAAATTTCTGTTTTTCCTCGTATGCCTGTGCCTACATAAAATTACAGTACACAAATAACACATGTACACATAGTTTAACATGAAATTTTGGGTTGCATTTCCCATTTCAAAACTATTAAACAGTTTCCATATACTTCTATTAAAGAGGACACCATAGCTTTTCAAAGTGGAAACAGAAAAGTATGGAAAGCATAGGCTTGCAATACAGGTGAATTATTTTTCTAAATTGTGCAAAAATTTCTTCTCATCACAACTGTGTAACTTTCTAGAGTTAACATGCAAATAAAACTGAACACGAAATTTCAAAAAAGATAACGAGTGAAGAGTTAATGATATAAAATGTACTTTATGTATTATACAAAATGGTACATTAATATAAATAAATAGGTATTTTAATCTTAATATTTTATATGGGTAGTTAAAGACAGTAGGGTAAAACTTCTTCAGTGGGTTTCTTCTCTTTATATACTCTTAACAATCCTCATCAATCAGCAGTTCAGGAACCTCTTAAGCTAGGAAGAGACTGGGTCTACATCACATAACAAGGAAGGACTCCTGAGCACTTTTTAGACTTTGATACCTACTCTTTGCCAAATAAAAGTGATTTTTGCTTTCAATTATAGAAGCTACTTGAAAACTAATTTTTTCTGAATGAAACTTAAGAAGCCTGGCTTCAAAAAACGTTAATAAAAACCATGTCAAACCAACACTTAAGAAGTACGATGCAATATCGAGGAATAAAAAAAAGTCACTGCTACCAGAGTAAGTTTACTGGTGAAGCCCTCCTAATTATTATCAATATACTGTTAGTATACAGTGTATAGTATCAATAGGCTAGCTGCCTGTTAGACTTGGTCTACAATGAGAAGCATTGTTGGTGAAGTTATACATGTAAGCACGCCTGCTTTTTGCTCAAATCAAATGCACCTGCACTAGCAAAAAAAAAAAATCTTTTTACAGTGTATTTGCTCAAGGAACTAGCATACCCTGTATTAGCAAAAACCTCTTTCCTTTCTGCTTGCGTGAAACACATGCCAGAAGGATGTATGGTGTAACTCCACCAGAAAACAAGCAAGGCATGCCAAGGCCTTGAACATTTTTCCTGGACAGGAGACTGCATTAGGAGTATTAAAAGTTTGCAAGTGGCTTACTTTAGGAGGGAAGAGAATGTCATAAATTCAGTGACAAAATTTCAATACAACTCATCCAGGTTATACTGTTAGATAACAGGCAGGTTAACTGAACTCTTCATGTTAGGCATCTGCTCCACTGGAGAAAAATTTCTGTATTTAGGACAATTTTCACTCATGCCTTTTTCAGAAGAAAAAAGGCAACTTGAAAAAAAAATAAAAATCAATTAATAAAGACATATGCTTTTTCATAAGCAAAAGCAGGGAGGGTGGGGTGTTTAATTTAATCCAGTCTTCAGAGCCAGTGGTTGCTACACAACACTTAGCTTCAAATACAATAAAGTGTACTTTTACAACTATGCCTGGTGCAACAAGTGTGAATCATGTTTCAGCTTCCACAAAACATCTGCCATTTTTTTAACTGTGTGGTAGATTACAGTAAAGCCCTGCCACATGTAGACTTATTTTTGCATCAGCAGAAAACTGCCCAAAACACGGCAGACTGTCTCACTTATTAACATTGTGTGCTGTGGACAGTACTGGTAGCACAGGGTTCTGCGTGAATCACAACCTCTAATGCAGCATGCAGATGGAATCCAAATTCAAATCCATTGCTCTCCTCCTTCTGTTTTGCTAGTCTGGGGAGGCATGCAAGCCAGAACTTGTTAATGAAGAACTGGTGCTGCTGGGTAGGCGTTCTTTCCTGACACATTCTCCATTATTAGATGCTGGGGAAAGTACCCAGTGAATTTTAGTGGTTTGCACTGGCTTGTATTTGTTTTAAGCACAAACAGAAGAACCTAGATCAGTGCACTGCTAATAGGTATGCTAAAATCAGCCAATGAAACAATAAAAACACAAAACCCTGGAAAACCCAACAGCTACACAGTTTAGATCTATGTCCACCCTGTTTACCTGTTGTACTTGGTTGTAAGATCTGTTGCAGTGCTGTATGATAGCTGCCATTCTCGTCCAAGTTTTCAGAGCCTTCTGCATTAAAATATGAAATCTAGTGCCTTAACACAACAAAATGCTTCTAAATCCCTGGGTTTGGAAGCAATAGGCACTTTAGATATACATGCAATAACAATGCATAAAGTAAAAATATGTGTGAAATTGTCTGGATCGTAGTAAGTGTTTCTCATTAGCCACTTCAGACACGTCCTTTCCAACAGCAGTTAAGTGGGAGAAAGAAAAAGTTTCTTCCTCAGTGTATGCTGGAGCAGAAGTGAGTATTGTTGGCTTGGGTCAGTGGTCTTATTCCATTCATAGACTTTTCTGTTCAGTTCCGTATGGATATCTAATATAGAGAGTTTCCTGCAGCAACAAAAGTAAAAGCTTTCTATTAGGGAATGAAACAAGACATCATTTAAGAATCTAAAAGACAGAAGACAACTTTAGACTCAGCAAGTAGAAAGTTTCAAATTTCAGCCTTTATTGCAGGGATTACACCTCTAAAACCCAAGGCTGAATATGCATTTTGGAGACAATCTGTTATAACTCAAACCACTGTTGTGATATTGGTTACGCTGACATGATCTGCAATTTCATTACAAGGTTTTATGGTTTGTAAAAAGGTACTAAATGTTAACCCCACAATTACCTTGAAAAACACTTGCTAACTCCCTGGTAGATCAGTTGTACAAAGACGACCTTTATTGTTATGTTATATATCCAAACATATCTGCTTTTTGCTCAGATTCCCTTTTGATAATCTCTTTAAACAGACTGAAGTTTTCTGATAGTTTAAATTCAAGATTACAAACTGGCAGTCTAGTGGCTCCCTGAGCAGAGGGTTAATCAGATCTAAAGAAAGGACAAAATCCTTCCCTCTCAACTGCCTTTTCCCCAAACATAGGCAGACATTTATACTTGCAAGCAGAGCCCTTCTTAATGATAAAAGGCAATCCTCAATTTGACAGAAGCCTGGTATATGCCTTACTATCTTGGAGAAGGAAGATTTCCAATCCTGTCTAAAGCACTTACATGTATTACCCAGGACAGGTTCCTCCCTTCTCACTCTGCAAGCCCCAGTACCATAACACACTTCAATTTTACTCTCCAGAATGAGAAACTTCACTCCTACTTCAGACTACCTTCCTGTGCCATTGTTCCAGGATCAGGTATACTCGTCTTTTAACCTATGATGCAGCATGAAGACACTTTTCAGTGTCTTTTCATCCCAGACAGGATGAAACGTAAGGTTTCTCTTTCTCTAGGACAGCAGGCTGTCATAGGGAAAGGGTTATTTTCCCTTCTTTATTTACCTTTTATGGGGATTGCAGAGCAGCTCTGCCAGACAACGCAGATAATATGAGGATGAACTTGGTGATTTTTCTAGTGTAGACACATCCACCTTGCACTGACTCCAAAAGATGTCTGCTACTTGGGGGATAGTGACTTGCCAAGGGATTTTTGCGTTAGCAATGATTTTCTCATCATTCCCATCTACTTCCAACAGACTAGTACATTCTTGCTCATTTTCTGGCACAATGTAGCTCTGAATAAAAAAAAGCTTTGGTTTTCCTAGGAGTTCAGGACATGAGTCTGCTGTAAAGTATTTCTTTACTTGTTCCAAAGGGAATCCAGAAGAGGTATGGTCTGTACAGAAGATGCTCTGAGGACTTCCACGGCTGACCAATATGCAAACGAAGCTGTCACAATTTCTGTGCTTCTGCAACCGTGCAACTTCAAGCAATGTTTGATTCATGGTGTTCATATTTAAATATCTGTGACAACGGACATCATAACCTAAGCCTCTGAAGGTCTCTTCCAACACATCTGGAAAAAAGCAGCATGTAATTAAATCACAGCTCATCAAGGCTCAATCTCAACTATGTTGAATTACAGTATTTACAGTATTTTGCTATTGGAAATAAGACAATTCATCACAATAATTAAAAAATCTGGAGTACTTGATGTTGATCACAGTACATTACATACTTATATGCATGTTGTCTTTAGTATGAGTTATGTACTTCATGATAGCAAAGACACTATTATTTGGCACATGATCTGTTCCAAATTCCACAGACACTTGCATGCTTTCATTTAGAGCCAGTATCCCAAGTTCCTAGGACTTAAAATATCATGCAAGAGAAAACATTAGAAAATGCTTCACACAGAACATTCTTGAAATGGTAAGGAATGATCTGGATAGCATGGGAAGTCTGTTTCACCTTTTTAAGTTGTCAAAATTACTCAGAATGGTTATTATAGATATACAGAACTGCATAGAAAACAGAGATGCTCCCTTTCATCAGTCAAAAAAGAACCTGCTGCAGTCATTTATGTTTTCTATTATATAAAATGGACTTTAAGTGCTGAGTTCCAGGTGGAAAATGGACACGACAGTCTTAACTGTGACAGAATGGCATTTTCGGGGAGGGGGGGAAAAAAAAGCTGAACAATGAACCCTTTCAAATGTGTTAGAAATCAAAACTGTAGATAGGAAAAAAAAAAAAAATCAAGATTTAACTCTACTGTATTTTTGTTAAACCTGTTCTGCAGGAAAATGTGCTATTCTCTGAATAACTACTTTGGATGTTTATTAATATGGGAGTGATACCAGATACATGGTTGTTAAAACCGCAGGTATTTTTTAAGTAGTTTGTGGTTCTCTGAACACTACGACTCATACCTGTAGCATCATATCTTTAGTATAACCACATATACATTGCCCATGCACAGTTTCTGATATTACAGGAAATACCAAGTGTCATGTTTATCTAAAATGCCTTACAGACACAGGAAGCTAGACTGTTCCTTGAGTTCAAAAGTTAACAATCCCTAATTAGCAGGGGCTATTTCAGAGGTAACTAGCAGCAAAGCAGGAGTTGTACTACCACACTGTTCTCCTCAAAAAGCACATCGTGAAAACAAGAAACGTAACTTTCCTCAGCAAAATACAGGGTAGATACAAACTCTATACTATAGCAAGGTGATAAACAGGAACTATAGAGTTTCATTCCCGTCCTGTTGCTTTGATTAAATTTTGTAAAATAATTCAAAAACTTTCCAGACATTTTTTTATTAGGAAATAGAAAGGAAAATCCCCTCTATTTTAGGCAGTAAAACATGCTGTCAAAATTCAGGTGGAAGATTCAGTATTAACCCCGTTTAGCAGTTACATTAATGGATGAAGCACTTCATCCATTAGAGGGCAGTAGTACATACGCAAAATCAGTGTTACAGCAACGAGAGGCCTTTTCCTATCGTTTACTTGTCTCACTAGCATGTATGCATACACACAATGATACAAAACTTAGCGTCGCCTTAGATCATACACACACTTTAAGTGTCACAACTAAAAAAAATTAAACCCAACAAAGTTAGAGCCGATACCTTAGTTTAACAATGAATCAGAAATTATACATGGTCAGCTTTGGATACAGCAATTTTACTTTAAGGCAAGACAAAACACAGCATTACATGCTACAACCCGAGATCAAAAAACATCTGTTTCTTCAACAGTAATCATCTCCCAACAAACCCCCGCTGACTTTGGAGCCTTTCCACTCTACATAATACAAAAATTACTCTTTTCTACCCTTGATTGTTTACAATGTAAGGATAAAAATTGGCTGCCAATTGGAAAAGTCAAAAGCAGGTATTTTTACAAAACAGCAAGGTGCATTCAGTTTGAATTTTATCAGCATCTTATGAATTCACATTGTTTACACTGGGCATTTTCAATCCTTGATCCTACAGTATCTTGTTATTGGTTCAGCTTCCTCAGATTAAAGCTTGAAATAGCTACAGGCTCTAACACACACCACAGATGCAATTTCTAACATTCTCCCTGCCTCCTTCTCTTTCCTTGATATTTTCAGACTTCAGAAGTAGTGTGGCACAACTCCAGAGAGCAGTGAATACCATATGTCCCGCCTCTCCTGAGTCTCACTAGCACAGTAATGTATTTCAGTGAAGGTCTTGCTTTCTATCACATTAAAATGCTGATGATGCACTGGTAACATTAAACATCTGAGATAGACACATGGTTTAATTGCTTCTGCATCCAGTGCAGACATGCATGGACGCTGAGGCACACCAAGACTTCCTTTGGGTGGTTTTGACACAACAGCAGCAGAGCCATGACTTGCACATGTATCTGACATGCTACATGCTAAACATGTAACCCATTTTTGTCCTTTCCACTCAGCAGACTTCCTCTACCACATTTACACTTTCTGGTTTTGTACGAGTACTGAAATGACTGTAAGAGCTCATGAAGAGCACATGCATTGATTTTTTTTAATTTATTTTGTGCACATCTTTGTATTTAGTAGCAATTGCTATGACAAAGGGGTCTGCACAGTATATTGCCTTTGCAAAAGACTAGTGCCTTCTAAGGAGAGTAGATCTAAATTTATGTATCTGTGACTGTGAACTGACATAGCAGTTTCTTTACTTCTTGTTTTCTCCTGTGTATGTGCTTTACCTCCTTTTATGCTTACTGTTTCATTTAAAAAAACCCACAACTCAGATCTGGCATTGTAAAACACTCCTGTTCAATAAATCAGGTCAGCACATGCTCATACCCTATTAGAGACAATGAAATTCAAAGAGAATTTTTTTGTAAACAAGGCTGTTTTCACACTTCATGTTTTCTTTAGCTCTCCATACTGAAATTTCTCTAGCAATCTCTTTTGCATTTGCTTTTAAGAAACAGAACTCCAAGTAATAAGTGATTATTTTGGTACTGGAGCAGACTATCATGCTACCTTCCAGATTAAGGCTGCATAGTGAGTTTCTTGCATCAAAAGGGTTGTTTGTTCTCTAAAGCTAGCATGAAAGAGAGAAGAACAGGAAAGCAAAGAAGGAGGTAACAGGACAGAGCAGAATGTTTGATCCCAAGGCAGGCTGTCTTTGTTTTATTTTCCTCTTGGGACAAAGTCAGCATACTTATTTTTTTGAGAGTAGAAGTGAAGAAGTGGTTTAGATTGTACAATTTCATTTCTACATCCAGCAATTGCATCCTTGAGGTTTTGTTTTTGGTTTTGGTGGGGTTTTGTTGTTTGTTTGTGTTTGGTGGGGTTTTTTTGTTTGGTGTTTGTTTGGTTGGGTTTTTTTGGCCAGAGGTCATTGATGAACTTGGTAGGACAGACTGAAATCAGATCCCAAGGATGCTTCCCAGTTGCATGTAACTGAGTTAAGCACCTTCCTTGTCCCTCTTCTCCCTGCATGGCAGGATTGTGAATCAGTTCTAGTTCCTGTTACCCTAATGGCAAATTAAGTGTCCTGTTTTGTATCATTTACCTAAAATACTATTGCCAAGGGAACATAAACATTTTACTTTCTGCATCTGTGCTCTGCATCCACTGCTCTTCAACAACTACATCAATAATTCTAAGTTGGTCCATCTGCTGGATTATTACTTTTGAGAAAGAAAAGATATGCCCATAAACCCTCTTCCCCTGCATTACCTAGCCTATTACAGAACTGACTGCAAGTACTCTCTTAATTTTTATTTTTAGCCTCATGTGTTACAATGATTAGAGAGTGAGGGGTTTTTTGCTTATAAAAGAATCTAATTTTTGGATTCTACAAAGGCAATCAGGAAAAACCCACATCTTAACCATGGCACTGACTACCTTGAATTCTACATGAAAATTGGGGTTTTGGGGGTTTTTTTGATTTTCTTAAATAAACCAAGAGGGAAGGAAGAAAATTCCTTTCCCTATAAAGTTATGGTGACAGTTTCAGTTAAACTGTGCAAGATGCGACAGAAGCCTAGGTGCATTATTAATAAAGGACCACGTGCCTTCAGCTATTCAAAACCTGTGCTGTCCAATATGATTATGCGTCAAATCTGCAACAGCTTTGGTTTTGGCTTTGTTAACTGATGGGAAACACTATCTTTACCATCTCTGCCAATAACCTGCTGTATGACTGTAGTTTTAATATTCTGTTGGTCTCTGAACATCCTCCTTCTCCCTCCAAAAACAGTCTATCCTTTTACAAGTTCTTTCATTCAGAGATTCTGTGCCAAAAAACAAACAAAGTTTGTTTGCAATAGTTAGGACAGCTTGCTTTAACCTCAGGTTGGGCCTTCCAACTCCCTACTTTAGAAGACTTACTAGAATTGATAGACTAGCTGACTAGGACAACATTACCATAGTCCGGCTAGAAAATGTGCATCATATTCTTTACACTAAATTGTTCTAATTATCTGAGATTAACAAGATAAGGAACTTCAAACTCCAGAGACTTACCTGTGTCATTGCCAATACAGTCTATTATCAGGCATATTCCTAAAGGTTGACTTTGCATTCTGTACTGATCATCAGACACCTGAGAAACATGAAGGACAAATACTGAGTTAATATGTCACTCTCTCAATTTACAGACTTGATTCTTTTCTCAAATGTAACCACCTCAGATCTATTCAATTACATTCTGTTGTTTTTCCATAGAGTAGCTAGCAGAAGTCTATCTACTGGGATGTAGTGTCTTATCTACACAACAAAACCAAAAAAAATAAAAATCAGGAGACATGGACTAACGATTTTTTTTCCTATTTCCAGTACAAGCTTAATTTTTGCCTCCTTGTGTCATGCAATCTTACTAGGACAATGATGCTTAAATAAAGACTAAGACTGTACCAGAATGAGAAGCAAGTTTGAGACTGAACCTTAACTCTGGACAGATCTTCAAACATTAAAAAACCCACAAAACAAAAACAAACAAACAAAAAGCCCTGTATGGGGTGGAGGGGCTTTTTAAAGACCTAGACTATGACAGCAGTGATCCTTCTATAGTACTTCCAAATTTATTTCTTTAAGCGTGACTGCTATTGAGATGTTGGGAGCTATAAGCTTCATATTGCCAACACCATAAATATAGAGAAATTTTGTGTTCTTCAGGCGTGCAAACAAGCACTGCTCACCACAACATTTATTTCCTCATTTAGTGGAACAACCTCCTTGTTCCTAAATAATCTGTAATGGCTCTATCACAATTCCTCTTCCCTTTAAAAAGATTACAATCAATTTTCTATGGGTAACTCCCTGATTCCTGGCCTATAGGAGAGCTAGTGAAAATAGCAGTAGTCCATTCTTATCATTAATAACCCAAAGCATGTGTGTCTTCTACCTGGAGAGCAAGGGGCAGGGAGAGAATAAAGAACAAAATTTACTGCATGCAAAGAAGCCCTGCGATTTCTAATGCAGATGGCAAAAGGTCTGACTTCCAACAGGTTTTGACTTAGCCTGCACTAGTAAATACACAAGTTCTGTGTGCACATCAAATGTACGTGCATTTTGCACACTGCTACTTGCAGAGTAGCAGCACATATTCTATATTAAAAATATATTCTGCAAAAGCAATTCACAGAACCTGTTTATGGCTCACAAAGATATAGATGTACACATTATTCAATTTGCATGCGATTAAAGGGAATCTCAAAATGAAACACAAAGAAAACTAAGGTAAATACCTGCAGAGGTTTTTGTTATATTTACATGCATACATATGCACAAGCACATACCTTATGTGACACTGGGCCTGATTCCTGAATGGACACGTGGACTGGTTCTGCTGCAGTTAAAACATACAGAAGTAATCTCAGTATGTAGGTACCAGTGACATTTCTTTGACATCAGATCAGTTAGAGGAACCTATCTGGTTCAGCCAAGTTCTCACTCATCTGGACCTCTTAGTTTCTACGTATGCTACTGAAGCCAAAAAATGCAAAAATTTTCACCTCTAAAATGTTATATGGATTGCATTCTGCATTGCTTGTGACTAGGTTAAACAAACAAACAATTTGTCCTACACTCAGAGAATTCACACAACTACTCTTTAAAAATCACCATATCTGAGAGGTATTTTGGGGTTCCAGAGAGAACACAACACACATGGTAAGAACCTGGTACCCCCTGGACAACTTCCTGGCTGGCCTGGTGGAGAGTTCACCACTGAACTGAGTCAAAAACTTCCTGTTCAAGACTTAGTGGGCACAGCTGCACCACACAGGCCTCAAGAGCTGGCTAGTCAACCTTTTCCATGATTTTATTAATAAACTACTTATTCTGTTAAAAAGTTGTGACAGTGGAAGCCCACAACAATTTCAATAAAGTTTTAAGATCTGGCAGCACAAGCAAAGCAAATCAAGAGCAAACAATAAGGAAAGGCTTAGTTTTCAGAGGTACCAAATACTCTCTGCTCCTGGTATTATCAACAGGATTGATTAGCCATAAACACAACTATCAAACAACAGTCCTTTTGATACAATGAAATTCATTGTTTGGCTCTTTTAGATTATCAAAACTCAGATAAAATGCTCTTACCCAGAATAAGACTTTGTCCATTTTGCGATTTTTCGTTGTTCACATTCTGGATCTAAAATGAAAAAAAAAAAGGTGTATTTTCCCCTCTCTCCTTCAAGAATTAATAATCATGTGTTCCAAAATATAACACAATAGTATTTTTCTTCCTCAATAAAAGGATTACATATTTTAGATTCACATCTGTCAGCTAATTAGAGTTACAAAATAACAAGTAAAAAAAAACCCTAACCAAAACCACAAACAAAAAACCCAAAAACATTCCTTCTCTGAAGAAAGTTACCAGCTTGCTATGAACAGCAAAGGAAAGCTTATTCCCCTAACATAGTAAAAGAAACAAAACCCTCTGAAGATGTGAATTTTGTTTCCTAAAGAGCAGCAGGGAGGGATTTCCACTGAATTAGAAAGGAAATTAGAACAGTATCATCATAATATGGAAAGTCAATGCATACTCTTTCTTATTAGTAGTCTGGAAAACAAAGCTATTGTGGCTTTGTTAGTAAAGACAAATTGCATCACTGGTGTCTTGTATGTAAGCTTTATACATACATATTTACTGAACACATGACAGAAATAATATCATCAAATTCATTTAGCAAGGATAAAGACTTTAATATCATACCATTACAATATCATACCTAACCCAAATATAAAGAATACTGCATGCAATAGGATTTGATGACTTTTCACATACTGAGACATCTTTGTTAAAATGAGACTAAAACAAACCACAAAAAAAAAAAAAAAAATCTGAAAAGCGCTGCTTAAAAAGCCATAGCCTTCAGCTTCCAAAGTTAAAAAGCTACTTTCCCCGTGAAGTCCAGAAGTACAAAAAAAGAATAATATGTTTTGCAAAGAACACTCAAAGCAAAACTTCTCACTCCCCAGAGTAGTAGAAAAAACTTTCAAAATACAGATTTTATATGTCCAACTAATAGGAAAAAAATTCACAGAAGCTCTTTAAAGGGAATCTTTCTCAGTCAGAAGATTTAAATCAGACCCTAAACCCAGCAAATAACAGGAATAAGAGGAATAAACCAAGTAATATTTTATTTACTAGCAATCCCTCATTCCTTAGGCTCTGCAAAGATGAATACCCTTTCAATGTCTGGCAATATTTAGAAATAAAGTATCTGTCTGATTTATTGTATACTTACCCCTGAATTATAAGGAGGATCAATCAGACTGAGATTAGGGAGAGATGCCTGAAGTGCATTTACATATACTGGCTGAGAATGAACGGAGGACATTAAAGCTGAAAATTTAACAGAAACACACAGAAAAATACACCATGATATATCAGCTGTTTAAAAGCCTAAATCTGTGAACACTCTGCGAACACTCTGACTTGTAACTCATAATTTTATCTTCAGTAAGAGCACGTCTGATCCTTGCTATCAAGAGTAACCAAAGCAAAACCAGCATCTTACCTTCGTGTTTGTACTTCTGAATCTTCCTAATCAGGTCTATCCTGTGAATATTTTGAAAGCAATTTTCTATCAAGTCCAGTTGATTAGGAGCCACCAAATTTAGTTTCTCCAAGTCAATCACAAGAGCTAGAAAACTCTAGAATAGCAACAGAAAACCAAACTGTCATATCAGTAATTTGTTCTCTATCGGCAAGTAACAAAGCAACCCAGAAAAAAAACACGGGGAGGTCATAAAGGCTGTATATTCATGAACTAGGGACATTACCTTCTGAAACACTAAGAAAATTATCTGGAAGATATAAGAATTCCGGGTATTATCATAGGAGTAATGGAAACTATAAAGTGATATTCTTAAAAACAAATCAAAATTTTTGAGGAAACAGTTTTGCATTTCCTTGTTGCTACAAAGCCAGCCACTTGGAATGTCACCTCACATGCCACAAAGCAAGAGGTAAGAAAAGCTTTGAGGAATTTGCAGGGCCTCTCTCCTTCTTTGGTTAAAGAGAGAAAAAGATAAAAACTCAAAGGAAAAAGACAGAAATCTTCAGTCTTCTATGCACAGTGGTCAAGTTTTCTGAACCTTCTCTACTGAATCTCTGCATTCTCAGAGCACTTAAAACAAATACTCAGGATGCAAATGTACAGAGAAAGACATAATTAAAATGAAACTGTTCTTTTGTAAGTGAAGCAGAACACAAACATAAAAAGTGACCTTTCATATAATTATTGGTTTGAGATCCTTCATATATGAACTTTCAGATGAGTAATACTGAAGAAAGATTTTTTTTTTTTTTAATGCCTTCTGCCTGTGAGGTTCATGCTAACACTATTCACTACAGCAAGTCTTCACTGTTACCTCTTACTGTTTCTCATGCTTCTTGAATTAAAACAAAACAAAAAATTAAATAGAAGCCACTACTCCTTCTCCATTTCCTGACTTCCGTCTACTCCTGCCTCACTACCCCTTGCAGTACTGTCTCCCCTCCTTTGCTGTCTAGCTAGTTCCCTTTTTACTTGAATCCCTCATTGCTGCAGAGGAAAAGACCAGCAGAAAAACATACCTTATCTTTTGTCATTTTCATACGAGGTACATAATCTCTGAGTAGAAAAACAAGAGAACCCACTTCTTCTTTTTCCAAATTCTCATTAATCTCTATCATTAGTACCCTGAAATAAAATTGAGATATTTCTAAAGGATTAGCTTTCAACAAGATCGCACCATTCCCAACTACCCAACTTCTCCCACGTTACAGTCTTAACGTACCATTCCCAATTAAACAACATGAAAAAAACCTACCCTGCTCCAAGATCCAGTTACAAAATACCTACTGTTGCTAATCAGCACCTGCATTACTCAGACTGACTGTGTAATAGTCACTGCTACGAGAACAGAAGTCTCCTTAATATTTCAATAGAGATGAAGTGAGAGATTGAGACAACAGAACACACGTTTAACTTTTTTACCTAGTAGTTACAGGGTTTTATTTCAGTGAGAAGTTAACACAGGAAAATCTTCCTTATGAGTACCTGCATTTCTTTTTGAAGTCTCTCAAAGAAAATAACTGGAGCTTCTTAATTTAAGCCTCTTAAAACTACAAAGCAAAAAGTAGCAAGAGACAGGTCCCCTAGGAAAAGTTATACTACAAGGCTATGTGCCCAAAGCAAACTAGACAAGAAAATAACTGTAACTAATGATGTTCCTCTAAAGCGTCATTTCTATCTGCTAATTTAGAACTGTACAAACATCACTGGTTTTATTAATTTTTGAAGTCTCTCAAAGAAAATAACTGGAGCTTCTTAATTTAAGCCTCTTAAAACTACAAAGCAAAAAGTAGCAAGAGACAGGTCCCCTAGGAAAAGTTATACTACAAGGCTATGTGCCCAAAGCAAACTTGACAAGAAAATAACTGTAACTAATGATTTTATTTTTATTAACACACAAACTCCTTAAAGATAGATGCTCCTAATGCAGTGACTTGTAAGAAGCTACTAAGGCTTATTTTAGGGACTAAAATCGACATACTCTTTTCACTATAACTCTAGATATAATGCCCTTTTCTGCCTTTCTTTTACCTTCAAGATGAATTTAAAAAAGAAACACCTCCCCCTCAAAAAAAACCCAACAAACAAAAAACACACAACAAAACAACCCACACACATTTTGAGCAAAACAGAGCAGCCTTGAAATCTGAAATAGATATATTACCTGTAATCAGGGACAAGTCTGAGACTCCTGGCAAGGTTAGCTTCCACTGTTGCTTTCTCAGTCTTCAAGATCCTCCTCAGCAAGTCAAACCTCTTAACTCTGTACAACAGCTCAGACAAGCCAAGAAAAGACAATTTCTCCCTCTCATTCAAAGCCACCAAAAGCTCTCTAAGGTCGGCAGTGGCCAAGTCAGGAGCAAGGTCTCGGCACAGGAAAACCATCATCTCTTCTTCTTCTTTATCCAATTCTTGTTCGATCTGATGAATAAGGACAGCTGGCACTTGACACCTGGTCATCACTTTGTCACTGTCCCTTTAAAATTGCCAGCCTACTGTTTTTTAAACAGGAAGCCAACATGACATGAAGCCCGTGTCTACTACAGCACTTCTCTGGTGTTCATTCTTAACTAGATGCATTTTTACATAAGCAGTTCTGTGGGAGAGAATTAAAAGGTACTAAATCAGTGATCTGCTGCACAAGTTCACAGTTAAGTCTCTGATCTGACGTATTTCAGTTACAACTAAAACAGCAACGTAGTCTACACAGACCTCCTGTTCTCAAGGGGTTCTCCCAGCTGTTCATTACAGAACAAAAAGCACTTGGTAGGTCATATTAATCAGAAAAAAATGGAAGTTCTTTTTAGAGTAAAATTACCTTAATACAAATCTGTAAATTCCATAGGAAGTGAAACAAAGTCATCAGCTTGCTAATGAGTGGTATTTCAAGTGTTTCTGGAAATAAGAGTTATGTTCCACAGCAAATTAAGTCTAAAGCTCTGACCTCTTCCCAGCAACCCTCTACCCCTCTGCTCACCACCACATTTCTCTCCTAAAAGTCTCAAGGCATTTTTCAGGAAGAGTTTTGGGAGCTAAGAGGTAGTATAACCACACATTGTAGACAAAACAATTAAAAAAACCCCACATATAAAACTACTGCTATCAGGCATGCACTTTGCCTTAAATGAAGCAAAAATAAAGGAAATATTCATAATATAATATGTAATATTATATTTATTAACTATATTAATTTAACTATCAATTTAATTATTAATTATCTATAAATTCAGGAATTTCTTACTTACTAGCGTAATTTAAAGTGATTCCAATCTGAATGAGTTACTGGAGTTTTAAGGATTCCAGACACACCCCCTCCATACTCAAAAAGATTGAAGAACCACGCAATGAAAAAATTTCAACCTTGGGTATGCAAATTGGTTAACTCTGAAGGTATAAATAAGTCATAGACTGCCTTTTTCTTCATGTGACATTTGTGTTTCACCATACTGAAAACTGAAATAAAAATTCAAACCTAGAAAAAACCCCACCCTTGTGATTAACAAAATAAGTAGGGTGCTATGCTCAATTTCTGCTGCCACCAACTATGGAAATTCTATCTAACCTTCTCGGATCCACATTGTCTACATGGAGAAGGGTGAAATGAGCAACCCAAAGACAAATCTTAGCCCTTACAAGGAGTTCAGTCACGATACTGCATAGTTTTGTTTAAATCATTCTAAAAAGCAAAAGCCAATTTGACTTCAAAGCCTAATACACTGAAAGATCCTAGCACCTGGATAACATTTTTTTTAAAGCATTTTGAGCCTTTTGTTACACATTCTGGAAGTTACAATCAACAATGTCACATATTGTGTCCATGCATTAAGGAAATGAGATAAACTCATCTGCAAGCTTTTTGTTCTCTGCCTCCTCATTCCAATGCTGTTCAAATGAAAAATAACTCCATACATCCACCTGACTTTTCTCAGAAAGAAAGTAAGAGTTGATTTGATTAAACCCATGGATTGGGTTCCACTGCCCACTAAAACAGTGTATCAAATTCAAGCTCCTAGGGTAAAGTCTCCTTTATCTACATCTATCCCAGTGAGCCGTATTTTCTGTGGAGTCAAAGACTGCAGTGGCTTTCTCCTCCAATGCTGACAGTCACAATAGCAAGGCATCAGTATTTAAAAAAAGAAAAAAAAAAAAGCACTGTTAATCTTGCTGATAGCATGTCTGAACCACTAGGGGATTATAACACAAGTAGCTGCTATGACCTCAAGGTCTCACCTTCAGAAGCAAAACAGAAGAGGGAGGTAAGGAAGGGTAGCACAGGCAAGCTGTAAAATATCATAAACCCACCACATTAGAAGACCCAAGCATTACTCAGCTTAAGTATTCCTGCACTTCCATACCAGAGTGTAAACGAGATCTAATGTATATGCAGCACAGTCCTCAAAATGGCACTGAGGCCACTTTGGCTCGTTTTCAGAAGTGCAGAGCATTCAACTGCAGCTGACAGTAACAAGGTTGCTTAGCCCATCGCCACCTCCTATGTGCGTTCTGCACAGATTGTGCTAAATACCTAGAGAAAATGCACAATTACAGTACTCCTGCAACAGCACACAACCAGAAAAAAGCAACACCTACCCTCTCTGATATAGTTCTGTTCTTCAGAACCCAAAAGGGACAGGCACAAACACAGGGTTTTCCTTCATCACATCACACCATTTAGGAACTTCGGAGAATTAAATACACTGTTTGCTCTAAGAAGTGCAACAACATTTAACTCTAATGTAAACACTGCAAACAGCAGAAAAACTCACAAACAGAAATGAAACATCAATAGAAGCTGCCTCTTTCAAATACCCAGTACCACAATATTCTTAATATAGCAAGCCGAAAAGTTTTGTTTCCAACAAAACCAAACTGATATATAAAACATTTGCACTTTTGAACCTGTCATGGACCTGCAATGCTATCACTTGTACAGCTGGGGTGGAAGGGAAAATTTTCAGGCCTCGGACAAGCAGAGGAACCCCCTCAGGCACTGGAATGCGTTTTCTACAGTTTTCCATCAGAGGAAAAGCATATTTATTGCCAACTTCTTAGTTTCAATCTAGCATCAAACATTTGTGATAATTCTACAGAAAGACAAAGACTGTTTTCATGACATGATGCAGTCAAGAAGGGGGAGGCACAAAACACTCTCTCATATGAAAGCATCTCCCAGGTACATACAGCTGGGACTTTCAAAAGAGCTTGAAGAAGTCATATTTATGACTCACTCTAAAGGAAGACCAGAATTTAACAACTTTTGGCTGTTTTCAGAAATCTCAGATAAACTTTTGTTTTGTTTTAAAATACTTTAGTTGATGCTGATTTTTATCTAATTTTTAAAACTAATTAAAAAAAGAGGGGGGTGTGGTAGGGAGGAATTTCCTACAGAGTTAAAATTTCAGACACGCAAAATTACTATTTACGTTATCTTAAAAATAATCTGCCTTTAAGAAACACATATGTATTTTTTATTTTTTGTGAACTTCCTTTATATAAGATAAATCACGTGCTCATTATAAAAAAAAATGCTGATCAATACTTCTAGTACTGAAACTCTTACCTGTATGCAACTCTGTCCACAAGAACATTGGAAGACTGATGTTTGACCATTGCCAAATCACTGATGCAGATCCACCACACATTGGTTTCCATCCAGTATTTTCCAATGATGGTCCATAGACAAAGCTGATTACATCAGCTCATTTTCTGTTGGACAAATATCAATGTCACAAATTACTGCTAGAGGCTACTTCCTAATTTTAGCAGCGAGGAAAACAAAGAAAAATTACTTAGGATCACAGATTCTTCTGTATGATTCCACTGGTCCAGTGAACCAGGAATGATGCTCCAAATAGAAGGAAAAATAACTGCACACATACAGTAATTTGTCAATAACATTCATTCCGCCAGGGTTCTCAGTGGAGAATGAGTAGGAGCAACATGAAGTGTTTAGTATAAACTAAAACAGTTTATAAATCTGTATCCAAAACCCATGTCACCATACTTT
>NW_009599148.1:0-13189 GCF_000690535.1 Cariama cristata | reverse complement strand
TGTCACACTACTGGGACAAGCCCGATATATTTGATCTGCATACATCTGAGCCAGGTCTACTTCACCCCAAGAGGTGAAGGCCATCATGTTTCACCCTTTCATCTGATAGGGCCACTTTTGCAAACATCACAGATACAGTTATCATAGCTGCAACAATTAAAGAGAAAAGCAATGACAATATAAAACTCGGCAGCCTGGCTTTCAATTTAGATTACCTGGGCCAGGCAACAAGAAGAGTTACTGAATGTAAATTTTTTACAGAGAGGAGAGGAAAAACAGCTTATCTTCTCCAGAGGAAAGAAAAAAGTTCACACTCATCAGAGATAAAGCTGCCCCAATAGTTTGTGTTCATATGCATGTGTAATTTGCCAATATTGCTGCAAGAAAAGATTTTCCTCTTCAGTTCAATGTTTCACGTATTGAGTAAAGATTTCAATGCAAAGCTTATGGAGCAGGAAGACAGTTGAAAAAAGAAACCTAAAGGACTACACATTCTCAATTACATTCCCAATTTATAAGAAATCCAGAATCATTCCAAATAGCTGAAGTCTAAGATGACCACCACTACTGACAGTTAAAAGGATACTGCAAGATCACATCAGTAACATTAGGGGCAGAGTGAGTGAAAGGGGCAGGCCTACACACGGAACAACAACAACAAAATCTCTTTTCCGCCTGTAGTCACAGAACAAGGAAAACCCCTGGCATGCTGAGGGAAAATGACTGGTGAGGGGAGAGTTTTCTGTAAGTCTAGCTATTTTAGTTCCCTATCACCCAAAATTTTCAGAGAGGAAGGGCTCTTCTGGGAAATAGTCTTAAGGTCTCTGGTTAGAAAAATCACTGATTCTAGGGTGACTCATCTGTCCTCTTGTCCCCAAAAGAGGTCTGAGAGAAAACGTGTCTCAAGGAGATAGTACCAAACTGCACTTAAATACAAGTTTCTGGGTTTGGTTAGCTTTCAGACTTTCCCAAAGTGTAAGATTTTAAAGCTGATTAATTTCTTACATACTGCACAGGAAACCACCTTTGTCACAGGCATATTTGTCTAAGTCTGCACTGACTTTTGACCCTGGGTATTACACTGTAAACAAGGTTTGCAAGAAGAAGTTTTTTAAGGTAAACACCTGAGAATACTGGCAAGCACATTTACTACTCAGACCACAAATCATTTCCATTCCACACTAAAAAAGGCAGAAAAACGTCTGTATGTTCATTAGCTTCTATGAAGCTAATAAAGTTAATTATACTCCTATACACTATCCCCAGTACATACAGAATACAACCAAAATCAGGAATAGATTTTTTTTTTCTGTTTTTGTTCCCCCCCAAGGAGCAGGAAATAACAACATGCTAAAACTTCACACACAAAGACGCACAAGGCGCCAGTATCTCCCTGCTGGCATTAACAACTGGAGGCAGGTATGTGTGTATAAGGCTCAAGCAATTTTACTCTTTGCTGTTTAATACCACGCACAAAGCCCTTGTTCCCATGACGGCAACACAAACGCTGCACAATATACAAATACCAATATGATTATCAAGGCAAAGAGGAGTGTCCTGTATTAACAATAAGTCATCATATCAGGTCTCATATTAAGAGGGAAGGTCCTTCAAGAGACGCAGGGAAACACTTCACACTCTAAACGTGGTCTACTGTTAAGAGTCTGACATTTCTGACAGCGGCAGCAAAAACAGGATATAACAGCAGTGGGTGTAGTTCTGATTTGGAAAATGATCTTTGTTTCACAAGATGAGCTCATATGGAAGCCCCTACGCTAGAGGGAGAGAGTAGGAGGTTACTTTGTTACAGGAGGCATTGTGTGGAAGCATTTTGTGCTTCCTCTGCCCTGCTTTGTTTGAAGCGGTAGAGGTGGTGAAACCACGCAAAGGTAGCTGCATTTTGAGTCTGGCATTTTTCAAAGTGCTGAATTGTTTGGAGCATGCTCCACAACTTTCACATTTCCCTATAAAAGAATGAGGATTTGGTACGAGGTACTTAGGAAAAAAGGGAAATCCTGCAGTAACTTTCACATTTTTCATTACTGTATTAGGCTTAAATAGTTTGTTCTCTGTGTAAACTAGTAGTGACCACTCAAATTTCCATTTAGAGATGCACTAGTTTAACACCTCAGTCCTCCTAATAAAAAAAAAAAAAAAAAAAAACAAATTAAAACTGGTTTTACAGTAGGGAGATTAGGCAGATTTCCACGCAACTTTCTAACTACGTAATTTTAAACCACGCTTGGAAAATGAAGCGAAAGGAAACTCTGCTCTGCAAGATAGTTTCAGGCGGATGAGCAGCAGCGGGTTTCGTTTCTCCTCAGGGGCAAGGTCGGGCTCAGGCCCCACTTGCGCCGGACGCTGGGGCTCTCTGCACCCGGCTTAGCCCGCCCCTCCGGACCTAGACAGGGAGGAGGGCCCGATCCGTAGCACGGTGTGTTGGGGCGCCTATACTGTAAGGCGCAGAGTAGGAAAAGAAGAGGGAAAGGTACAACGCACCCAAACACGCCGGGGAGGTCTCATCTACAGCAGCGGGGCCAGGTCCGGCATTAGCAGCAAGGAGGAGCAGGGGGCGGTACCGGCCTAGTAACAGGCTCCCTAGCACCGGGCGTGGTTTCGAGTATCGCTTCTCTTTCACATCAGTAAGACACGCAGACACTTTTCGCTCGTACCTCTTACTGCTGTTGGAGAGATCTGAGCCGCCCCCGCGCGTAGGTAGTAACGCTGTTCAAGGCAGAGATCGCCCCTCGCTAGGGGACAGGGAAACTTGCTTTAGCTGCCTTACCATCATTATGCATCTGTCGGGTCATGTTCGCTAGCCCTTGCGATTTTATCGTGAGTCCGGCCGTTAGGTGTTTTGGGGCGAGGAGGGGGAAGGACTGTGCTTTTCGTTTTGCTTTATAGTGTACTGCAGGAAATGAAACTCGGAGCTGCGCAAACCAACCGGCCGAGGCCCCACAAGATGGCGGTGGGGATGTTTAGTTCTGCGCGCAGCCCCCTGGCGGGCGCCTTTGGATATCCGTTACGGACAAAATGGCCTCTGACTAGCTGAGGTGCTGGCAGCACTGTGAGGAGTTGGGTTGCCAACTGTGGGTTGGCAGTAGGATGATCTTGAGCTCAGTATGCGTATAGACGTTTATAGGACTATGCTTTTTATACTGGTCCTCGTATGAGGACCGACAAAAGCAGTTTTGTTTTTGCCCCAGTAGCCATTCAGTAGTAACAGACTTTTTCAGTGAGCAATTACATACTTGGGGTAAGTGTGGGCATGTGTTTTGGCGGGAGTTTATACAGAAGTAAACTTTTACTTGGTTCATGTCTTGCTCTATCACTCTGAGTTTGCTTGTTCATAGTGAGGGTAATATTGTACAGGTCTGTGAAAGTTGTATGCTTCCCATTGAAACAAAGATCAGTAACATCCAAACCCCCTTGCTTTCTAACTTTCCTCACCAAAGTGGGAAGCTAGGTGCGGCCGGGTAAGGAGTCCGACATAATGAAACTCAATAACAGAGTGTTATTAAGCAGGCATTCTTTGCAGCACTGGGGATCGCTCCACCATGAGTGCTCCAACGATTTGTTAAACTTTCAGAGGTTATATACCATAAAGTTACACATATTCATAGGATTTCCAAGAGCTCATTTACATAAACATCAGAATTTCTGGAACTCATTAATATATGCAAATGCCTGACCCACATTTGCAGTCGTCTTCCCTGGTGGTCTTTTGTCTTGGCTCATCACTGTTGCAAGTTCCTTATCTTGGTCTCTATTGGTGTCTGTTGGTTTCTTTGTGCTCTTAAGGATGTATCAGTCACAGTTGCAAATATGATGTCCTTAGGTGCATTCTTGTCTGAGTTGTCTAAAGTGAGATTGTCCCCAGAGCCTCCTTATCTTACAGCCATTCTAGCTATCCCCAAATCACAAAGGCCCCCGTCTAAAGTGAGACTGTCCTGGAGCCTCCCCACCTCACAGCCATTCCAGCCATCCCCCAAAGGCCCTTCCTTTGTTCAGCTGAGTAACCAAGATACTTACAACATCTTCCTTGTTCTTGGGGCTTTTAACTCTTGCACCATGGTTGTATAGTCTTCAGTAAATTTTAAGTAATGCCTTGTCCCTGTAAACTGGGTGTTGTGATTCCCTTGGTATAAACCAGCAACTTCTATGAAGCAACTTACTCTGGGGTGCTAGTATTGTAGTTGGAGCTGCTCTCTTAAAGGCCTAAAATGTAAAATTCTGGGCTATTTTGTCTGCAGAAATAGACAAAAGCCACCTCCATATGTGGTGAAATTAGACACATCTATATAACTCTGAGCTCAATGGATTTCAAAGCATTTACAAAACAGTGAGTCATTTTTTTTGTGCTGCTAAAAATACAGCAGTGGAAGCACAGTACTCTGGGATAGCATGCTGTTGTGCAGACTCACGCTGTCTTTGGAACTGCAGGGAAAATGGAGGCAGAAAGTAATCACCCACACTAGAATTTGGTCAGGTACCAAGTGACTGCTCTGTGTTCTGAAAAAAATATCTGGATCCTTACTGAAATTGTATGGTCAGGCTCTCACTTTAATATCAGTCTTTCAAGTGTATCGCAGTATCCCTGCTATTAAGATGTAGTATTGGATTGCTGCTGATTCAGAAGGAAACCAGCTACCTGCTGTGAATCAATATGCATGCTTTCTCCTTGGATCTATTCCATACAAACACATAAAGACTTGTACAGGCTAATAGAAGAGGTTTAAGGAGATGGTATGGCTGCAGGTTTATGAAAGAATTATTTTGAAAAAAATGGTTGAATGAATGATGTACCAATTTAACACAGCCATTGTTTAAATGACCAATATACTCTTTTCTTTACTTACTCCACTTTTTCATTAGTTTACCTAATTTTGTATGCTGAAATATTACATTGTCTTCATTGACAAGTTCAATGTAAACTGGAACTGTAAATCAGTATAAATGTAGAACACAGAGCGAACCAATAAGATTAGATGTGATTGAGAAGAGATGGCCCTAAGTTTCAATTTAGAGGGCTTTGGCTATAAATCTCTGGCTTGGACATATTTCTCTTGATATGCTTTCATAACAGGTTTGATCTATTTAATTTTGTAGATTCTCCTAGTTATGTAAAATCAATGTATCTTTAAGAATTTATGCCTCCTAAAATACTATGAACTTGTCTTTTATGCTATATATTTCAAAATTAGACTTGGTATGATCCAGGTGAGTGCATTCCATCTGTATATAGAAATGGTGTCACTAGTTTCATTTGTTATGTGTTGGCATTGCTTTTATTATTATTATTATTTAAAAAAAGGCTAAGTGACTAAGGGAAGTAAGTATTTTCAAAGGTTTTTCGTATCCATTTGAACAGTGGTAAAAGGATTATCTGACTTTCAGATTTTCAGATTTCTATTTGGCCTACAATTGAGGATGGAGAACGTTATAGAGCATCTGTAAAATCAGTTCCCTGTCATACATGTAACAGTTTGGATGAATACCTGAATGTTTTGATACCCGTGATGAAATCAGTAAAGTTAATTGGAAGACAAGCGTGGGTCCTGAGTATGTTCCTTGTAAAACTCCTTGAAGCAAACACTCCTAACTTCAGTTAGCTGCATGTAGAAAGTATGCTTGCATTGATGTAAAAAGACTATCTAATAAATGCTGATCTGGCAAAGATCTAATTGCAGGATAGAAGCTTGTAGTTTGAGAGCTCAACAAAGAAGATTTTTGTAGGAAGGTTTTCAGGAGAGATTTCTAGGCAGGTTAACAAACACACACTTACAGTCTGCCACTTAAACTACAACTGCCTCATCATGAGCACAGTTATTCTATTATGCTCTGAAATAGGAATTTCAGAGACATCCAATTTATGCTACAATGTAGTCACTATTGTATTGGAATCATTTAGCTGCTTTAACTTCTCTGTAATATACAAATTTGGAAGATTATGCTAATGATGTAACTATCATAGGTAGCACTAGCAAAATCAATAGATAAATCACAAGTATCTTTCCAGGTGAGCAGAAATAGCTCTTTGATTATAGATGGAGATGGGATTCCCACCTGCATTTCAGAAAATGGAGCATCATTAGTTCTATTTTACAGAACTTAAGATATATAAAGAGCTTCCTGACTGTGGTATTACAATAATTTATGTGCCTTACCTGCAGGTGCCACTGCTGTTTGCGACCCTGTTCTTTGCACTGTAAAATATGTGTGCTGGTAGAAAGGCTGTTTTAATGTAAGGACAGCCATTGCTATGGTTACAGTGAAGACAGATTTGGTACTATTATTTTAATACACAGGAAATACTCCATCCACAGGCAGGATTAGTGTGAAATACCTGTGAAATAAAAATCGCAGTGAGTACTGTATGTATAATAATGATGAAACATTTTATATTCCACAATATTGGCAAAATATGTTCATCGTAAATTAAGGCAGTTGTTCAGGGCAGTGGCTGCCATCTGGCTATTAAACCATTGAATGATACCATCTTAATTCATAAATTCATAAATTTTACCTAAACTAGTCTAGTCTTAACAGTGAATATGCCCAACATATTTGCTTCTGTAGAATGTTGGTTAGGCTGATTCTTAAGATCTTCCCTATACAAGACAGCACTTATGCATGAATTTAATTTTTAAATCTTTAAAGTAGAGCATCTAAATTGAGATTACTTGCATGTAAATTTTCTGGAAACTGTGGCTGAAATTAGAAAATGTAAGATTTTGATTGTCATAACTTCATAAAGTCTTGATAAACAAAATGATCTGTTTTAAAAAATTGAGGAATGCAGTAGTTTATATAGCAGGCAGACTACATTTATATCTATTTTATATCTTTTGGTCTAAATAAACTAAGCAACATACCAAGGTTATGTACACTGAAAATATGATTACAGTAACTTTTAAGTCTGTGTTCATCTGTTAGTCCTTGAAAATAAAATAATGTATGAATATCTCTTCAGCTAGTGTAAATAAAGCTCTGATTTTTAACGCAACTGTATGCTATATCAGTGAAGTGGCAGGCTTACAACATTTAAAAAGACTAATTCTACAGGAACTTGCAGCAACCTTACCTCAGACTCTAAAGCATTTGATGTTAAACAAACAAAAAACCCCAAACCAACAAAGTTGAAAACAAACTTTCCCAACAGGAAACTAAATGGAACAGCAACTGCTGCTTAAAGTTTTGTTTTGTGGTTGTGTTTTGTGTTATGTTGTGGGTTTTGTTTGTTGTTGTTTTTTGTTTTGTTTTTGTTTCTCCTTAAGGCTTATGCTTCTGGAACAGCTGCAGCAGAGTTGGGGCAGGTTTGGGAGCAGCCAGTCAGCACACAAGTACTGCACACAAAAAATTATAAAGAGCAGCTGAAGTGAGAAGCATGTATCTTAAGTGCAAGATTCACCAATACTGCATGTAATGCTAGCTCTGTTCATCATTTTTCCGAACCACCATCTAAAATTCAGTTATCTTAAGAAGTTTAGTCTTGGACCCAGATAGAAAACAAGCAGTGAATACCAACCTTTGAAAATGCATATTCTGGGTGGGACTGCCTAACGGACAACATACAAATATTTGTGCAACAGACCTTACACAGTAGGTTCTTGATTTGTTTTTCAGGGAATGATGCAACTGGATAGGGATGCTTCAGAAAGAATTAGGCAAGAAAAGTTTAGTAAAACAAATATTTGCCCTATGAACAGTGCCTTGAGCAATGTCATACAGAGATGACAAACTCCACTGAACAGTGCAGCTGCACTCCCACAGTAACAGATGTTATTGGCTCTAAAAATAAAGCTCTGTTATAATCTCACTCAGAAAGGTTATGTGTTAATATATGTATTAAAAAAGATACTTTAGCGATGTTTTGGTAGGACCTTCAAGGGTTTTTTTAAACCTGCAAGCTGTGACATGATTACTTAAAACTTTCCAGTTTCTTCACCATGGAAGTATACTATGGAATTCTCTAGTAGCATTTAGTTTCTCACTTTTTAATTTTGCTTTTCTGTTTAGTGACACAGATATTCTGTTTGGATTGAAAAATGAGATCATATACCCTCCTTAGCTTATGTTACTAATGGCATCACAAAATTTACAATAGGATATTCAGCCAATTCTAGTTCCTAGCACTGCAGAGGACATATACTGCCAACAGGCCCTTTTCTACTGTAGTCCTCACTCCAGGCATTCTTAAAGCACTCCAGAACCGGTCAGATAATTTAAAGGAAAAAATAAGAGATTAGGTGTAAAACTAAATAAATACATCTGTACTACTAAAAATTTACAACCTAATACACTAGGATAAAGAAAAAAAAGCAATTGTTCCTTTCTCTTTTTTCACATTACACTCAAGTATATTGGAAGTCACATTAGGGTAAGCAAGAACGGTACCCGAGTGAAACATTCTACTTTGCTTAGTAAATGTGGCAGCAATGTAATTTTTAATTTCTGGATATTACACAGCAGATTATTTTGGTGCATAGTGTCTGCCAAACTAATTAACTCTTCAATAGGATTAAGTGTAAGCTTTGGTATTTTCATATACTTTAAAGCTTTAAAAAGTACCCAAAACTGCCTCAAAGGTAATAGTTCTTTTTGTTTAGAAACAAGAGTGAATAGTAACAAATTATGCTTTTAAGAAATGACAAGTCATTTATTACCACTTACTAGCAAATAATCGTATTAAACCTGTAATTAATGCAGTACAATTTTTCCTCTTAAAAGCAACACACTTCTCAATTTCATTTAATAGAATGTTGACAGGGCTTGAAAGAGCTGGGCTGACAGTTTCCCCTGTGCTTTAAAGGATGCTACAGCAAACCCAAGAGCATATGTATGTCTTAGTTTTTTTCCCAGAATGAAGTCAGGTAAATTGCCCTGGCTATGTTTTTTGATCCTTCCACAAAAGTATAATAAAATCAAAGAAACATGTTTTTGCCTGTGATAGACTTTTAATATTCATATTATAAGTAGAGAGAGAGCAGCAGGCTTACATATGTTTCAGCTTAGTAATTAGTAAGTATTAAGTTGTCATATTTCATCTTCAGTGATGGCCTCCATTCTTCTTTGGAGGAAACAGTGTATATTCAATGCCAAGAGCTATGATGAAAGCTGCAAATCCCCACTTGAGTCCTCTAGTAAAGACTTCTGTTAAGGTGACAGGTTTTGCAAAGCCACCCATGTATCTCCAGGCTTCATTACTAGAAGAAAAATGAAACCAAAATAAAACAAGATCAGTGGAGCCACTGCAATAAACATTAACAGGAGTATCTTTGGGAAAAAAAGATGGAAAGTATTTCAACTAGATATACATTGAGACTGTAACATTTCTATCATTTAAGTAACAGGAGTTGCCACAAAGTAAAGTTCATGATATTAACTCTAACCCTTTATGCATATTATTTGAGATACAAGTAACACCTGCAAATAATATAGTTCTAGTAACAGAATCACCTCACCAAACTTAGGTAATTGTTGTCTTCTGTTTTTACTATGCTTGAAACAAAATCAGAACTCACTAGCACAAGCATGGGATGGAATATCTACAAAGGCTCGTCACTGTGCTAGACAGTATCTAGCATAGTTAAATCTTAAAAGGGAAAGTTTTTCCAGCCCTAGAAAAGTCACCCACTGCAAAGGCACTTTCTGTTTTACAATATGACACACAACTGTATTAGGGTCAGAAAAGCCTACTAAAACTGATTAAAAAAAAAAAGCTGAAAACACTATGTTTAGCTAAAAAGCTACCGAATATTTACAAACCTCACACTGTTTTGCCTTACTGTTTTCAACCTACACTGTTATTGAAACGTTAGTCACTGGTATAACTGACTACAAGTATTTATGTGCAGCACAACCAGTGTAATCTATAAAGATGGACACAGTTTGTCTCTTCTAAGGACTCAAAGTCCTTAAGAAAAGGAAAAAAAAGTTGCACAGAAACATGCCATAAAATCAGAACCATCACTTCAGGAGAAGATACAGGTTTTTAAAATAAGGAGGTCAATTATTTATATTCATAGATAAACCCCTTCTGCAGATGGTTTCTGTGACTCAGGATGAAGGCGTATTGGCATGGAAGAGTATCTTCTAGATGTTAGTATAGGGTACTAATTGATAGAGACTTAGGTTTCCAAATATGACATCTTTCACACAGCTTATTCTGTATTAAATATGTACATTAATGTGCATTTGCTACAAAGGTGGAAAGCTGATCCCCTGTTAAAAGGAACTTAATATAGCAAAGAGGGGAGCCTTAGAGAGGGTTACTTTTTCAAGAGTTCTAGTGCAAGATACTAATAATGCAATCTTATTCCAGATTACTGAAGCAAACAACTTGATACTTTAATTTCTCCTTTGTTAAGGAAGATTGGCATGATACTTGTACTTGTCCTATGGAACATACTACCTTACATAAAACTTTAAAAGTTCAGGAGGAATCATCTCATGCTTTAAGAGTCTGACATTGTTCCTCATTTCAACTCCTCACATAATTGGCTTAATCCCCTTCCTTTACCAGAGAAACATTCATTTTTTTTTTATCTAGGAGCAGCAACAAATATTTCACAAGCTCTTTTCCAGTTTGCTGGTTTGCAGCGCTTCCTGAACTTGGAAGTGTATGCACTAAAAGTCAAGTTAATTTACACTAAATTTAAACTGTCTCCATTTTTTAAAATGGGAATAAGCCTATTGCCTGCTGAAAACAAATTTGTCTGAAGCAAACGAAAAAAAAAAGCTAACACTGTTTGCACTCCACAGAAACAGAGGCAACATAATGTGACACAGGCTTGGAAAGTTCAATGGTAACCGATAATCCTAAGGGTTCATATCTCAAATGATTCTTATAATCACCAAAACTCTGTTTTACTCTATGCTTACAGCTTTAAACTGTTTTAAAGGAAGGAAAAAAGCGCTGACAATCCCAAACCCCTTCAGAGGTTATAGCATGTAACAACTTTTTAACAGATTACCTGTTTGCTCTTAATATTTTTCTTGTAGTGATTTGAAGTAAAGCCTTTTCTGTGAAGGTTCCTGGAATAGTTTGCTTATGCAGCTTTTCCCTTACAGAAGAACCGGACTACACTGCACAAGACATTTAGCATTTTTTATTCCCCAAGATTAAAGAGTACTTTAGCAAAGTATTACATAATTCATGATGTGGGAGAAATATGTTAAGCCCTATTTTAACAGTGCCTAAAAAAGAGGCGGTATTCACTGTAGAGTGGGAAAACTTAAGAGGTAAAAATCTTCCATTATGTCATTCACTGCTTAGCAAAATAAAATGCACAGTTGAATCAAATTCCACATTCTATACTAGTATAGTTCTTTTTTCAAATAAAGGCCTCCTGTTGTATATGAGGAGTGCTATTCCTACTCAGAATGTCAATGTAAGTTCCATCAACTTCAGCAAGATTTCTTTGCTGAGAAGGGACAGACCTCATATTACTTACGTGTTTTGGTGGATGAGGTATTGGTCATTGTGCCTGATCTGTTCCATCATGAAACGACACAAAGCGCAAGAGTGCCTTGCAAAATGTGGAGACTGGTCAAAGTGATGCAAGGTGTGACCTCCATGCAAAAACTAAATAAAGACTTAACTGAAATTCTGACTAATATATTCTAGATCCATTTTAACTATTTTTACTAAAGAAAGAATAATCCACAATGACAACTCAATGCTACAGGATAACATATCAAGATTATTTTTGAGGCTCTTGCACTTACCGAGCCCATGGATCCCTAAGACCCCGTTTAGCTAGCCTTTCCTGGACCTTCTCTAGTGGAGTACCCTCAATCTTCCATTGCCTGTAGTCAGGGAGTTCCATTTTGCCATGGCCATGGCCATGTTCATTTCCGTGCCCCATACCTTCAAGAAAAGATCAGAGTTTTTTATTTCTCAGAGTGTATCAGCTTATTTTCACACACTTGCAAAGAACAATACCCTGTACAGAAAAAGCAGGGAAGTTACAAGAGTATTCCAAAGCATGTAACACTGCACATGAAGCATCTTCTGCATTGTACACAAAACACTGCAGAACAAAGAGCTAAGAGATTTTATGCTGCATTTCAGAAGCTGGTGATTAAGCACAATAAGGCAAACTATGCAGACTTAAGTGTTACTGTGTTGTAAGTCACCACAACCATTACATTCATGAAGCAGCTATGTAAATTTTCTGCACCAGAAAATAGTGTCAGAAAAACAATTGTTTCCAATGTCTATAAATGCACTTTATCAACACCAGGGCCCAACAACTTGCAGGCTTTCCACAGTACATCAAAAGCTCAGAGTTCAGTTTGGAAATTTCTAATTTAGGTATGGCAGAGCTATGATCACCAAGCTCTGAAGAAAACCATGAGAAAAACAAAGACTTGGCTCCTCAGCTCCTTGCTTCCAATTCAGTCAAACATAACTGTGGCAATAAGCAGGTATACGATAGATGAATGGACTTTACTAGTCATTTCATGAAGCTGGGAAATATATGCTTTATTTAGATACACCTTTGAGAGAACTAGGAAAATATTAATGTTCTCATTAAAAACAGTGATGAAGGCAGGTGGGAAGGTGAACATTTTCAGTGAGATGATGAAAGACTGGAAGAAAATAATGATGGCTTTGAAGTCTCTATTTTCACAAAACACCTCAGACTTGTTTGAGCCAGGATTTCCTATTTTAACACATATTTGGTAGGAAAGAACAGATTTAATGTCCTTAATTTTACAGAGAATTGACTGGAATGCAGTGATGCCAAGAACACAGCTTTGATGCCTGTAATTCTTGAAGGAAACCTGAAGAAGCGCTCTAATGCTGTCATTACCCGAAAAGCTTCCCCAAAATTAACCCCCAGTCTACACCCTTGCCATAAAAACCCAAAACCTCTCTCCTGCCAGTATTTACCTTTCTACAAGAAAAGGGTTTACGTGCACATGCACACTAGCGCCCACACGCCGCGGCTAGCGGGCCGCACTGCAGCACCAGCCGGGCGCTCTCCACCAGCAAAACCGGCAAAAGCAGGGCCGAAACGGCACCTCGAGATGGGGCAGGGAAGACTCGCACAGCCCCAGCGCCGAGGCCCACTACCGGGGCGGGGCGGGGCGGGTGTCTGTCTAACGGTGCGCGGAGAAGGGCCATGGCGGCTGCGCGAGGCCTCTCCAGGTCAGGGGCACAACCCGAAGCAGCAGACTT
>NW_009599147.1:0-3572 GCF_000690535.1 Cariama cristata | reverse complement strand
CGCTTGGCCGACAAGCTCTGCGATTTCACTTCGTCACATTTCCCTTCGTCAAAAACGATAACAGGTGGTCTCCGTCTCGCTTCTCTCGCTTGTCCCTCCTCTTTCCTCGCCTCTCTATTTTGTACTCTCCTCTCTCTCGCCCAGACCCTCGCTCTCTTATCATCTCCCCCCCTCACCTCTACTCTGTCCTCTCTCGCCTCCTCTCGTCTTGTCTCGTCTCATCTCTCCTCTCTCTTGTCTCCGCTCCTGCCTCTCTCGCCCTCCCTCGCCTCATCTTTCCTAAAGGCACTTTAACCAGTATATGCTTGCCAAAATGTTTCCTAAATGCCTACATTAGCCCAGGACTCACACCTGTGTTGGTCTTCACTGAAAAAAGCCCACCTCTCTTGTGATCTTCTGACTTTCTCTTCACTACACGTTGATGAGGAAGCATAACTCAGTTTCATCATTCAGTTCTTTCTTTGTGAAGACAGTTCAGCTGTTTCTTCCACAGAACAAGACTGTATCCTTGATGTTCCATCTATGGAAAGCACTCAGGTCTCCAGAAGACATAGATTCACGTGGAATTTATGTGTGTCTAATGCGGCAACGCTAAAAACAAGCAGAAACTGCTTACTTTTTCATGGCTTTGTGACAGTGATGTAGCTGAGCAATCCCATGCACTCTTCGTGGGTTTTATACAATAAATCATAGAGTGAGGACATCATATTACAAATATCTGCATCTGTCCATACCAGAATGCGTTTGCCTTTTGAAGTATAGGTTCAACTTAAGAAAGCAGCAATGCATACAAATTCCAAAGACTTTCAGCTCCATCAGTGACTCTGTAACTCTATATGTCAGTCTGAACATAACCCACATAGCACAAATCTTCTCGGAAGGATGAAATAGCTCAGGGAACCTGAGCTTTCTGGTAGTTGTTATGCATCTCAGTGAAGTATTTCCTGTAAGTTTTATTCCCCACGTGTAGCTGCACAATGAATGACAAGTTCTCTCTTACCTTTGTAGGCAGGTAGGCACTCACAGTACAGCAAAACATTGTGCCCATTACTGATGGAGATGAGTCACTGCATGATACAGTACAGTCATCCACCCATGACGTAACCAAAGACAAGGCAAAAGGGTTGCACCACTGCTCTGGCAAGGTACAGTTTGTCTTACAACATGTTCCCAGGCTCCCATCTCATCCATTCACATGAAAACAGCAGGGCCCCTTCTCTGTACAACTGTGAGCACTTGCTGCTCCTCCACCACGCAGCCCACGCAGCAACACAAAACGGAGGTATTCATATAGTAGTGAGTTGCTGGTTCTACCACAGAAGCATCAACGATGCAAAAGGATGTCAAAAGAAAATGGAGATACCAAATGCTAAAAAAATCCAGGTAGGTCTGTCAATAGGTCATAACCTGTTGCTATTCTAGCAGTTGTCTTGATTTATTTCCAGGTCTCCATTGTTAGGGCTGAGTTCAAGGCTCACTGTTCACAATTGCAGGGAAGCAGGGCTGGAAAAGCAAACAGGTTTTGTCGAGCCTCTCAAATCCCTGCTGTATCGCCAGCATTCCTGTATCCACTTCTATGAAGGCGGAAATAGAAATTAATTCTGAAGCCTCACAGCATTGTCTCAAGGTAAACCTCAGTGTAAGAGACTACAAGATAGTGAACCACAGTGATGGCAAGGGGTACAAATTCTGAAATCAAACAGTCAACACTATCTGGCAGCATGGCTCTTGCTCACAATTACTGACACATCTTCTGAGAAAGGAAAGTTAAGCCATGCTACCTACGGAAGAATCAGGAGTTTCAAGTGTCATCTCAGTTCATATTCACATGACCATCATAAGGCACAGACACAAAAAGACACAGAATAACAGTTTATTTTAAGAAGTATTATCAGGAAAAAAAAAATACAAAGCCTACTACTGCAGGGTACATGGAACTAGCAGAGTCAGGAACCATAGCTGAAGTGCTTCTACAAATATATTCTCCCACCCAAAACAAGTCCTCTAGCCTAATACAGGATTACAGCTGCACATTTTTCACACCTATCTTGGTTTGTGCTCTTCTGCTGTTAAGTACTTTGTATTAGAAAGTACATTTACATCATACTTAGAAAGGCGTAATGTGAAATGCTTCTACTATCTTTTCCATGTCCATAGTAATTCTGTAGTACTTCACAAACTACCATATGCCATGCAAGGTGAACAGACAAGAACCTGAAATACCAACTGTGGTCACACTGCATGATCTCTGTTTCAGAGGAGAATTAAAAAAGGACGACAGACTTCTGATTAAGAAAAGACTGGTAAACCAGCATTTCGCAGCAGCCAAAAGCAGGAAGGTCATTAAAACTGCCCTCCCTGCAAGACAGGAAAATGTACACAAATGAAGACGCCATACAAAATGAAAGAAGGCTGAAAGAGGCACTTAGAGTTGTGATTAACTACACAGATGCCAGGAAAACCAAACCTGGTCACTTGAGCAAGATAATAAGGTCAACACTGCAGTCAGCAGAGAGTTTTGCCAGAACTGTGCCATTTAATAGCTCTTCATGGGATCTCAAAAAGGCACGGAGAGTGATGTAACATAGGTTACAGGACACATTACCCTGCAAAGCAGAATTAAAACACAGGTCTGCTGAGAAGAACTGCAGGAAAAGTGGATGACCCTGAAGACCTAGGTGGGAAAATGGCAAAAATTTTCTATGCAGGACACCACAAAGCTAAGGAGATGAAGAAAAGAGCATGGCTTCAACAGAGACAATGACTTGACTCTGAACCAACGATTTAAGGTTCTGAAATGACATCGGTGGGATAAGGAAGACAGTGACATGGACATATCAGCTCCGTCCTCAGTGTTAATCAAAAGGGTAAGACTTGAGACCACAGAAGAAAACTCCATTTCACCCAACTTTGCAGAAATGCAAGGTTCACCAATACTTCATTTTTTTTGTGGAGTTCCTCCCCTTCTTAACATGATAAGAGCAAGACAGGATACAAGGAAGAATTTCAGAGGTGGCCAGCAGGATGATTGAATATTTAAAACAGCTTCTGTTTGACAAACATTTTATCGTGTTAAAGAATGAAACACTGAAAGGGAACACAACAGACCTATTCCAAGCAGAAGTACCATGACAAATGACAATCAGGAAAGACAAGAAAAACTAGATTGGACAATACCAAGAGAAAATGCCTCCAACTTCAACATGTCTGCCTTTTGTGACAGGTTTCGACTGTACATTCCCACAGACACTTCAAATCCCAACTTATCCTGTCCATATCGCCATCTCCTCTACAAAAGGATACCAGGTGCTACAGAAAACACCAGCCTACACTATCAGACCTCAGGTAGAAATAAAGGAGTAAACAATCACGTGAAGATATTAGCATTGAACCCCTGACACAATGGAAAATGGCTGCAGACCCGCTCCAAGCCACAGGAAGAGGACAAAATGGAATAAAAAAAATGCAGCAGTGAAACAGCTTACAGAGAAAGAAGGTACAAGGAAGACTGCAGTCAGCAGTAGAGTGTAAGACCACGCCCAACACCCACCGCCCACAGGACCCCCGGCCGG
>NW_009599146.1:0-2477 GCF_000690535.1 Cariama cristata | reverse complement strand
TACGAGTTTCAGAGGATTTTGAAAATCTCCTCTTGTTTTGAACACAGACTTTATTTAGACCTCCTCATCTTAAGTTTCCATGTTTCACGTAGCCAGGCAGGATGAGAAAGCCCAAAAGAAGTTCTTCTGCCATATGGCTTCAATATTTTCTAAATTTAATTTCAGAGAGACAAAACAGGGGAAATTGCTTTGCAGCAGCTTCTCAACTTCTCTTTATTGCTCCAATTCAAGAGAAAAAAAAAGGAAGTTATGAGCATGGGCATCCCTCCCCTCCGCCATACCAGCACAGCTAAAAGCCAAGCCTGAAGCCGGACAGACTCAACTCTGTGGATTAAATGACCTTTTTCATTCAATGCCATGGAAGACCCTTCAGACAAGCCCAGGGGCTCTCCCCTGCCACACAGAGGTGTCGAGGGACGGAGATGAGTTTGGGATGGGGAGGAAGGGTTGCTCGCGCCAGTGCTCATCATCCCAGTCTCATCGTGCTTGGCCAAGCAGTTGACCCAAAGCAGTGGGTTTCACTTATGGTTCCTTAGAGAAGGGCAGTGTCCTCCACTGTGCCCTCCATTCAGCACATGTGGGGGCCCCAGGCCCCTCAATCCCTGGAGAGTCCCCCCAGAAAGCTCACCTGAAGGAAACACAAACTTCCCATTGCAATAACCAGATGGATGAGGTGGGCATGCACCACTTGGAGGGTGGTATCCAGAGAAGGCATGTGGAGCCACAGCAACCCTCCAGACCATAACCCACCTCCCAAAATCAGAGCCACGGTCCAGCTCCAAGCTTCAGATGGGATGAAAAGGGAGTGAGGGCTGGCACAAGCCCTTTCCTAAACCCTCCAAGTTTTGACTTAAGCCAGGGAGGTGGTGTGCTCTACCACACCCACCCCTGGGGAGTTCCTTGCCCTGTCACCAATCGCAGGTGCCCACCACCCTCATTGTTCTGGCCTTCTCTGCCCTTACACAGCTCAAAGCCATCTGTACGCTCTAGACACTGTCCTGCAGTACCACACATGGTGGTATCTCACGTTTCCAGCCTCTCCAAGGAGCACACCGCCCCAGGCAGCCCCCAGAGGCAACACGGCCATGCTGCAGGCAGCCATGGTCCTCTTTGGGCACTTCTAGACACCGCAGAGCATCACACCACCAGCCCCCTCCACCTGCACTTTGTACGGAGATATGTCATCACAGCCCTCTTGGGCATCCATCCCAAACATGGAGTTCGAGCAACACATTCTGCAACCTCAGCCCAAAAACCCACAAGTGAAATGCTTGCCCAGGAGGAAGCAGCACGGCAGGAGGAGGTGCAATGCCTGCAGGAGCAAGTCAATGGTGGGGCACCCTCATCCCATGAATTCACAGCTGCTTTATGGCTTGCAGGATGTGATTTTTATAGCACCGTCTTTAACATTCTTGGGTTTTAATTCCCCCTCATAAGCCTGGATGTGCTCATCATCCCTTTAAAACCCTCATTCCCATTTTCATGTTTTCAACTCTTGTGGCTACAAGCTCTAAAGCTTAATTACGTGGAGTGTAAAAGTTAAAAAAACCCAAAACTCTTTTAATCAAATCTAAACACAGGGCTTTTAAATTTCATTGATTTGTGTCCTCTCTCTGTGATGAGGAGTGCTGTGAATAGCAGCCACAGGCTTATTCCCCCTTCCCTGCGCTACAGCCACGGCCTCAACATGCAGAGATTTTTCTGCTTCCAACCTGTTTCAACAATCTTCCTCACCAAAAAACTCAGCCATATTATATACATTATATTTGAAGTAAGGTACTAGCTGTGATTAGAGACTTTCTTACAGTGGCACTTCTCTCCCTCCCGGTATTTTGGATTGCTTTCTGCTGTTGGTAGGGATGTTGGCGGTGTGCAGCCCTCCTATAGCATGCACCATGCAATGTATAAGCGCACTTATCCCCAGCAGTGTGGCTAATCCTCTTGCTCCCACCCAAGTTATCCCCCCAGTGTTACTCCTCCACAGGCACCAGGGCCTGGTGCGGTTGCTGGACGGCAGAGCAGAGCACACCAGGATGCTGCTGGAAACAGAAGCCACCTCTGTCCGCCACAATGGCCCCTTGTCCCCATGCTGTCCCCTGTGTTTGGTGACATCACAACAAAAGAGGGGTTTGAAGGAAGTAACTCTGCAAATGTTGATGAGAAAAATCCTCCCCAAAAGTGAGACAAGGAGGGGATGAAGTGGGAAACCCTCCCTCTGAGAATTTCAGGAGAAGGCATTGGAAACAGGCAGCCAGGAGAGGACCCGCAGAGGGGACAGGGCTGGAGGAGCATCGCTGGCAGCCAGCTGCTCTGGGGACAGGCTCTGGCCCTGCTCCTGGTCCCACATCCCCTGCTGCACTCGAGTCATGCCAAGAATAGCTGGCATTTGCCTGCTCGTTGTCTCGTATCGGTTCCTCACCCACGCCCCAAGGACACCTCTCCCCCCAGCCCGAGAGGGACTTCATCCCTCCAAATAA
>NW_009599145.1:1613-19653 GCF_000690535.1 Cariama cristata | reverse complement strand
GGACAAAACTCATTAGCTTTGCCGCTCCCCGGGGTTGGACATGCATGGCTGGGAAAGTTTCCCGCAGCGCATGGTTAAACCTCCCCCGTGGAGGGTTTCACCTCAGGACCCCGCATTTTGGGACTCAAGTACCTACACGTACACCCCCTAACCCACCCTGGGCTGCAGACAGAGGAGCTCGGCTGATTGCACCGCTGCAACAGACTGAGCACCCCACGCCAGCCAGCGCTGCCCTACAACCACGGTCTGAGCTCACAGGGATGGTGCTGTTTCCCTTGCTTTTAATTTTTGTTTTCATCTTCCTTCTCTCAGCCTCCTTAGGAAAAAGCTTGAAGCCAGAAGAAAAGGTGTTTCATTATCAGTGGGCACGCTGTGCTAAAGAACCGAAGCGCAGCCCTTGATGGAGGGAAAATACCGAGGGCTAAAATTTCTCTGGGAAAGCTAGAAACATATGGCAGAAGGCAGCCTGCCAAAGCTCGCAGTACGCAAGAGATTTAGTAAAGAAGTATCAAGCATTTTCCTGTTTAGTTAATTAATGTTAAAAATATTCATCCTTAAAGATGGTGACTTGTTTTATAAGGTCCCGATGGCTTAAAAAAAAGCATATAAAGATCCTGTGGCTGTGAAACCACTACCTGTTCTTTTTGTCCAAAACACTCTTCACTGATGGCAATTTTTCAAGCTGACATAAAAAGCTGCAATTTCATTAAAGATGAGCCCAGCTCTCTGCTGAGGGTGTTCTCCTTTCCTCCGAAATCTGCAGATCCGTTAACCGGCAGTACAACTGCCCTCGCTCACTCACCATGGGATTTGAGAGCTCTGCACTGTTCACAAGCGAGACTCCCCAGGACACAGGGCTGGCAGGAGAGACAGATTGCCAGGCTACAGGAATGCAGAACCCAACTTACTTCTTCCAGAAACCTTTATTCCGTGCAGCTTTTGAGCCAAACAGTAAAGAGTCCGAAGGTGACAGTTGCAATCCCTACCCCATAAGTCCTCACACACACATCTGTTCTTCCGACATCTTGAACGGAGAGCTGATGTGGGTATTAACTCTCAGTCTTGCTGCTCTGTGTCCTGTTGAAGTGGTCAAAGCTTCTTTGGAGCATGGAAAGGGAGATCTTTAGCTGTGAAGATACAACCATCATACCCCGCCAATTACTTAAGTTTGTCTCCTACATGGGTAAGTGATAACAGGGAAATAATGTCTCCCTCCTCCTTTTCTTCTCAAGATTTCACGCAATTTCCTCCTCCCTGTTTCTATAAACAGTTAGTTGCCTTACTGTGCTCTCCTTACAGCTATACTCTGTACAGTTTATAATTACTGACAGTCCAGTATGATGAAGTTGTAACACCTCACCAGACAATAGGGCAGAAGACAAGCCACCTCACTCATTTTTAGTCACAGTTAATGTTCATAGCAAACACTGTAAGGAACACGGCAGCAAAGCATGAATTTTCTTTTAATACTTTGCCCTCCCAGTGCATTTTGGTGCACAAAATGTGTTTAGATTATTGACAACCCTCAGAAAACACAAGGTAACAGGCACCAAGGTGTGTCATGACTTCCAGACAAAAGTATTAGATCGGGGATGAAAAAAATAGAAGTGGTTGAATTCTCACCTTTTTTTTTTTTAAAGTTTTTTTTTACACTCTGTGCATTGAAAAAGCAGTTTAATACTTCAGAATTAGGAACTGTTTGGGTAGTAAACAGAGAAAACGAAAAGGGAATGGAAACCAGGAAATTAATTTCTACAGTGAAATTTCCAGCACTCAGAAGCTTTTTCAAGCTGTGATCAAAATGGTTAATCGATTAATAGCAATCTTGTGTGCAGAGACACCTCTGAACAAAGAGTATAAAAAAATGGCTTCTTTTTCTACCCTCCTTTAGTGCGTGGGAGAACACAGAGCAAACTGGTGATGGATAGAGGTACATGTAAACTCCCCCACAGCTTTCCTAATCTAATAGTTTCTCCTGTCACATTTTAAGATTTATTAAAAGAACTTAAAATCAGAACATTCATAGGTTATAAGTAAAAAAACAAAGTATGAATTTACTGTCCTTCACTTACTGAGTTGAAATGTCAGCCTAGGGGTTTACCAGTCCTGGACTTCAGGATCAGAGAGGCACAACAGCTTTCAACAACTTCATTTTTTATATAGTGTTTGTAGTATGTGGGAGCCTGAAAGCGTAAGTTTCTGAGAAGCAGGATTAACTCCATAGCTATGGAGCCTCTCAGAAACATGTGGTCTGTAGAATTAATTTATTTTTCACTGGAGATTAGGTGGCCCATTGATACCAAGGCTAAATGAAGCTCTCACCAATATCCAGAAGAGTAGTGGAGAGCAAAAGCCAGGATAAACCAGAATGAAGAAATCCCATAATGAGGTGGGCAAATACTTAACATTATGGTTTTGAGTCTTCTTAGAAAAGAGGATCTGTTATTAATTACTCCAGTCTTTGCTTTGTCATGATTTCAGAACTGCATCAACACATCTCATCAATACAGGCACTTGACAGGTTTAAGGGAATTGACATGAATATTCAATCTTAGTCCAAAAAAAAAACCCAACAAACAACAAACCTCAACCCAAAATATCAGACACATGAGCATTGCCTATGTACCAAATTCAAGCCTAGGACAAAACAGGTCAAGGAGTCATGAAAACTTTAGTTAGCACCAAAAGACACCAAACAAAAGCTATGATGGCATAAGGGAGAAAGTTTGAGTTGCTGAGAAACAAGAATATCACCAGGAAAGACTGAGAGACCTACCTGCTCAAGCATTTCAATTGAGTCTCTTAAAACTCCCTTCACGTGTTTAACCTGTTCCTTATCATACTGAGGGACTTCCTCTTTTGATACCATTTCTGGGGATATGCTGAAAGAGATTGAGATTACATCATAAACATGAAACAAGTATCTCAATGCCTTTCTAAAAGCAACTGCTCTGTCACCATTGCTCTGCCATTGCTAAAATCATCCTTTTTCAAAGGCCACATAAAAAGCTGCCTACAGTTGAATTTCAATCCCTGTTGCCTTGAAGATACTGCCTCAGACCTTCGTAGACCAGAGCCATCAAGAACAAATGCGCTTGCATTATGCCTAGAGTGTAAGTTCTCACACTTCAGAGAGCAAGCTCTTTCTTATGAAGAAAGTTACTCTAATCAGTTAGGAGATTCTCGCTGCAGGAGGTCACCACACAAGATCAGGTTATGTTTTTTAACTTCGTTAAAACCCAAGGTTTTTACGGTTCTATGGTTTTCAAGATCAGGTTATGGTTTTTAACTTGTTTGCTGATACAATATTCAGGAGAGAAAGCAACATCTGAGCCTCTTCCATGTGTCTGAATACAAAAGGCACCTAACATGGAAGTTTTAGGGGGAGAGGAGATTTAGCAGGAGACTCACAGAAAGAGGCTAAAAAGCTAAATGAATCTCTAACATTATATTTGAGATCATGCTGGTTCACATAGGATGAAGGTAACACTTCGGTTCTGTGATCGGCACTATGATATTCACAGAAGATGAATCACAGCAGGGTGATAAACACCAGCCAAGGTTAACACTCCCCCAAAAACCAGCTTGTCAAAGGAGAATTTATTACTGCAAGATGCAGTCAGACATGTCACTGGATATCAGCTTAGACCACAGAAGAGCAGTAAGCCCCAGCAGCTTTTGAAAACTTACCACTAGGTTTCAATGTTTAAACCTTATTTCTTAAATGAGATTCTCACATAAGTAGAGGATGAAAGCAAGCAATAATTGTGAATTCAACTTACTTCAAAGAGCTTTCTTCCTGAAGCTGGACATGATAGAGGGACTGAGCTGCATGCTCTATCTTTGACAGTTTGAGAAACAGTGTTATATTCAGCAAGACCAAGAGCAGCAAACTGTAGTGAGAAGAGAACAAAAATCAAGTCCTGTAACAATTTCAGTTGCAACGCTACAGAAACAAGATCATGGCTAAAAACAGTTAAGAGAATCCCTCTGGGAGAAAAAAGGTGTGGGGCAGCACTATACTGAAAATAAAGATCTATCCAAACAATTCTTAGCAGTTAGCATTAAGCTGCGTAATAGCAACCAATAGGAGTGACAACAGTGTCTCCTCTTGGAACTTTTAAAACTAGGAATGAGTAAATTCTAGACTTCTTTTAATAGGATCAGACCTAAATAAACCTGCATGGTAGACTAGTTCAGCAAATCAGCATTTTCATTCCATCTGTCACTGAAGTCAATCCATTCCCCTCCTATACCTGAGTGCTCCATTCAAATTAGGTTAGGATCTATCATGCTACATGCAATGTTAACATGCAAGTAAGGTACAGACAAATACAGATAAAGACCAAGATGAGCCTGAGTCAAGCCACACTTTAATGCAAGTGAGTACTTACAAGACACTCATTACTACAATGATGGTGGTGGTCCTACTTACAGCATCTCTTTTCCTTCCTATAGGGCATGGAAGAGAAGGAGGTTAAAAAGTACTGAAGAACATTCCTAAAGGATGCCTGCAGATACATATCAGTGCCCAGCATTTCACACAGAATAGCTCAACAGCTTCTGATGGAAAAAAATAACAGATCACGTGGGTGCACAGAATCATCTCCAACATTCACCAAGGCATTTCTGCAGTCATCTCAGACAAGTCAGCTGGACAGTCAGGCTCTTCCATCAGGAGCAGGATTCCTCCTACCCCAATATGGTGGGGAAAATACAGGACTGTGGCATGTTCACATTAAACTTAGATAGCCTGAGAAGGCTACAGTCCATCCATTACTAACACTCATTCAGCACATATGCTGCTAGTCAAACACAAGCAGAGAGGGGCTGCAAAGGGGCTCTCTTCTGCTTGTTCTCCTGCGCACATTAGTCTTTCTGACAACCAGTGTCAGAAGTTGCAGGACAAGTTCTCCTGCAACTTGTCCCATCCTTATTGGCTTGGCTTATATATTGGCCTAAAGACAGCCTTTTGAAAGAGCATCTGGTAGTCATCAGGCAACAGGGACCAGACACTAGTGAGGGAGAGGAAGCATCCTCTCCAAACGGAGCAGCAATCACCTACTGCCGTGGGCAGGCTGATCTTTAAATATAATTACCTTGTCTCCTAAAACAGTTCCTTACATTCACATTTCTTGCTGTAGACAAAGGGCATACACAAAAGCTGCAGTGTATACCGAGACAGACACACTCACCTGAAAAGGTGGAGCAGCAATAGCAAAATTAATCAATCAGAAAGTAATGTCAGTTAGGCAAAGAGTCCATTACACATGCTGTTGATCCAAATGTTCACTCAGTGCCATACTCAGTGTTGTCTCCCCCTTTAGGAAAGGGCACTTGCTCCTACTTCAGTGTTTACAATTCAACTTGTGTCATGAAATCCACCATTCTCTGGTACACATTAGTGCACAGATATTCCTCATCTCTGTAGGTGTAGCTAATATTGCATATGCTAGTGGCCAAGTCTGTTGTGCCTAGGGGCAGTGGAACTGCAAGAAATGCTTCAGTGACCCAGAAATTACAGAAGTAGACAGGAAATAGCCTCATTAACAAAAAACCCCAACCAAACAAAAAAACCCCCATGAGATGACAGGTCCAAGTTTAATCAACTCATGACTTGGGTGTGCAGTTATTTGAAGAAATAAAGCAATTTTTCAGCAACTTTACAAAAGTCAGGTTAAATTTCTTTCTGATCCCATCTCATTTTCAATCTTATGCAGGTACAGTGCAGCATTTTAGGGTTTGATTGTTTTTTGTTTGTTTTAAAAATAGAAGGTGAGATTAGGTTTGATTTCATGAGATACTCATCATAAAGGTGACTATGCATGCTCCAAATCTATTTTAGGCAAGCTTGAACACACTAACGCATTTGCTGTCACACTAATTAGATAAAGATAATGAGAGTAGTTAAGCTTTCTTGAATACACCTTTTGGGAAACATTTGATATAAAAATTCCTACCTATGATGCTGCCCTGGGACTCTACTCCTGTGTCACCAGAGGAGTGTTGGGAAGAACGTTTGGGAAGTGATTCTGCCAGACTCCGGTGTAAAGTGCGTCGTCTTCGTCTCAGGGCAACTAATTTTCCAGAATCTTCTATGGACTGATTAATTGCATATTCCTCCATTAGAAGATCTGATTCTGCATTGGAAAAAATAAAGTTACTGAACTTTCAAATTGAAAGCTGAAAAGCCTAGCACTGAAGACTAAAATTGTGAGATATGGAAGGTGGCAGTGAGAGGGATAAACGCACCTTCTAGTAAATGAACCTAAAGCAAGTAATTGCCATAAACTACACCTTGACCTGTACTACCTGTCCTATTTGCTAGAGGGCACTTAGTACACTTTCCAGATACATTCAGTATACATTCAGCCTATGCAGGATTGTTTAATGATAAGTTAGACAGCAGTTGGAAGAGCACTTCAAGACACTGTTAGACTGAGAGTAGGAATTGTGTTAGACTGTGAGTTTGCAGCCATGGCCGGCCAGGCTGTTAACAGACATAGCCAGGGAGCCTGCCAAGTGCCACTGCTTCTCTTCTCATACCTACAATCAAGGAATACTTAGAGACAGGGATATGTGGTTGAGGGTAACAGCTTTCCTGCTACTCCTCATGTTTCCTTCAGAAAGCAATTATGACAAGGTATGCAAGAGCTCCTTGTTAGCATTAAGCTACGAGGCTTCTTTTACACCCTGGAATTGGCAGATATATTGATGATATGAACTTCTGACTTTGAGACTCCTTTGGTATTGCCCTCTTTTCAAACCATTATTTAAGGAATCAAGTCTGACTGATATGAAAACATACATAGGAAAGGTAGCCTCCTTACTCCAGCACAAAGAGGAAAATGCCTCACCAAGTTGTTTGAAGTTTTCCTGTATTCCTCCCCAGGTATTCTTCTCAATTACAGACTTGACAAGGCCCCAAGGCTGTTTTTTGTACTTCACTTCTGCAGAAACCCTAATAAACAGAATGCAATAGTGAAAGAGTGGTCTTCTAAATAAGCAGAAATATCTCGTCAAAAGCAGGCTTCTTCCAGCTTATGCCCATAATCTGAAATACCAGCTGGAACTGCCTTGGCTTTCCACCTGGGCAGCACTTACACTGAAGCAAGGCAAGAGACAAACAGTAGTAAAGACAACATATCTAGCTAAAGCCTCAGGAGATCTGAACGTCCAAATTACAGGAAACATCTAAAGTCATCTCCCTCAGACAGACTAGCAGAGAATTTCTCTCCTCTGAAGTGTTCTCATTTTAACGTACATTTAAAATTGGCTTCAGGCTTTCAGATCATGAAGTTCTGCTTTTTACTCTGTATGTGTACACATGACATATTACATGGGCACCACAATGGCAGCAGATGAAATTAGTTATCACCGCTCATGCACCAAGTGCTCAGATCCTACCCTGAGTAGACAGAAATTAAAATCTGTCTTTCTGCGAGCATGACAGAGGGAAGTGACCTTCCTGTCTTGCATTCCCCAGGTCAAGCTAATCAATAATGCTTCCAGAATAGAAATGAATTGGAGTAGAATCCTTCAGAGGGCCACTTCTTACAACTGAATGAATCTCAGAGCTCTTCATAAAGGAGAAAAGGATAGCATGTGATTTTGAATTAAGTCAAGAACACTGACTGTCCTAGAATACACCTTTTTCAATGTTTCCAAATAATAATTCCAATCAATGTGAGCTCACTGCATTTCTAGTTTAACAAAACAGCATCTTTCAAATAGTTTTTGAGCAATTTTAAACACAGTATAATAAAGCCAGCTGTAACACCACCATGCACCTTCTGTTCTATACATACATGCTCTGTGCACCATACTGAAACCTAGGTTTTTGCTCTTACTCTAGGGTTGCCACGTGTCTCAGATAAAACAAATACAGCTCTCAGAGGAAGAATGACTCACTTAAAAAAAAAAAATAATAAAAAAAAAAGACATCCAGAACAGTTGTTCAAGGACTTTTCTTCCCTACTCCCAGTAGAGAGGGAGTCTTCAGCACCTTTATAGCCTGATATAAACCAGAGTAAAATCCAGGCTTGCTTACCTTTCCTGGGTACTGATAAAGTTTGAGATAAAAGGTCTTAAAGACAGCACAAAAACTACCAAGGATTACATAGTCAGAAAGTCACACAAATGCACTGAACATGGAACTTGATCACTTTGGGCATTTTCAACAAACGGGAGAGGAAAGGGAAGTGCCTTTTATGACTCCCCTACCTAGGCAGAGTTCAATAATGAAGTCTGATTCGCTTCAGTATGCTCCCTGCAAAAGTAGGTGCATTCCATCTTCCCTGCACCTTCCTGTAAAACCATCCTCCTCTACAGGTCCTTGGCCAAGATATCTGGGAAAATTTGTAATAAAACATCTCGGGTAGTTCCAATTTATCCCACTTACACAGCTGCACTCGAAAATGCAAGGCTGGTCAGAACTCAGTTCAGTCTTGGGAGATGAGTTCTGTACCTCATAAAATCAACATAAGAATTCATTTCTTACCATATTAATGAGATCCAAATACAGCATACATGTGACAAGACAAACCAAGCTTATTTTTCTGAAGAGATCCCCAACTTCAAGAGAAACTGACCTTCTCTATGCTGTTGGCAGATCTTTTGATAAGCACGCTTCATCAACCCATAACATATGTGCCTTAGTATCTCCCCTCCCACTGTGCACCACTCAAGGCTCACCGTAATCGACACTTGTGACTGGATGTGCGGCTGATGCAGTATCTGTTCACAGTGTAGAAATAATCATGGTAGGGGACATCATGGGTCAGTACCTCAGCATCCACCTGGTAAGACTGACCCTTCTGGCTCTGCTTATGCAGGATCTACCATAAAGGAAAATAAAAATAAGAAGGCATACTCATGGTACTCAATTTTGTATACTTTTTTTCCTTTCAGCCTGAATTCCTTAGGCTAGACCAACCAACTTCAAGTGAACTAAAATAGGGAGAAAACCTGAACAACCACAATAAAAACTAGTTAAGAATGGCAAGTATAGGTGGGGTGAGGAACAAGAAGATGCCTCCTGCTACAGCCAACATAGGCACAAGCAGTACTTCCCCACTGCCATTTCAAGTACCAGATATCTGCAAGGCTGGCCACTGATTCATGACCACAGCTCTTCTTTGAGACTGAACTATGAGACCTTTCCCAAAGCAGAATTACAGAATGGTTGAGACTGGAAGGCACCTTTGGTGGTCATCTTCACCAAGAATCCTGTCAACGAGGGTCATCTAGAGCTGGTTGCCCAGGACCATGTCCAGATGGCTTTCCAATTTCTCCAAGGAAGCAGATGCCACCACCTCTACGGACAACCTGTTCCAGTGCTCAGTCACCCTCACAGTAAAAGAGCATTTCCTGATGTTCAGAGGGAACCTTCTGTGTTTCAGTTTGTACCCATCGTCTCTGGTCCTGTCACTGGGCACCACTGAAAGGTGTAGCCTTTGGTAGTGAAGGCCTGGCTCAGACTTCTTTGCACCCTCTCTTGAGATACATATATACATTGAAAGATCCCCTCTGAGCCTTCTCTTCTCCACGCTGAACAGTCCCAGCTCTCAGCCATTTCTCATATGAGATGCTCCAGCCCCTTAACCATCTTAGTAGTCTTTTGCTGGACTCTTTCCATCTCTCTCTCTTACTGGGGAGCCCCGAAGTGGACATTGAAAGCATTTCATTGCATCTTTTCACCTCCTCGTAAGAGTTGTTAGTACTTTTCCCCACAGACTGTGTGAGAAGTTTACAGCCACTTGTAAAGGTAGAAAGCCTCTCTGATTTCATCAGAGTTTGCTCACTAATGGCAAGAGGGGCAGCAAGGTACCCTCTAGAGATGCTACATTTCAACTGCAGATTCACATTCAGCTCACTGAACTCTAATCCATGGTCAGATCTCTGACAGACCATAGTGTTGACCTCTGCCTTGCTTTAAAGGGCACCAGACAGACACACATGCGCACACAGTACCTGCTTTTCAGTTGCAGTTGTGAACTTCCCACAAAGTGGATTGTTAATTGTTACAGTGTACGTCAAAGTCCTCAACTGATTGCCACTGGAATCTCTATTCCAAGGGGTTGATACAGCATCTAGACAAGAAATTATGCAAAATCTCACATGCAGATTACCTAAAAGGCATTATCTCTGCCCTTTTGTATCTTAACAGTTTAAGAACAGTGGCGGGGAGAGAGACAGAAAACTGATTCAAAATGACTGTGTTTTTTGCAGGAAAAGGGAAAATTGTAGTTCACTGATGAACAAAAGGTGAGGCATTAAGTAGTTGAACCTGAGTCTACTGAAAGAGACTTGAGGGTGGGGAGAAGAGTAAGCAATTAAATGAAAGTATGTCATTTCCCATCTGCTTGAAGTTGAATAGATTCACTTAGCATCATATAAAGCTTTTGCCACTTTGCCTTCCAAGCTGACACTGAATAAATATTACCTTTTTTGACTTAATTTTCTGTTCTTATGATCTCAGTGAATAAAATTTACTCATCCAGAAAATTAAAGCCTGTGAGTATCATTTAGGAGGATGCAATGATTTTGCCTGTGTGCCAGTCGTACACATTTCACTATTTCTGGGACACAATGTAATTCAGAAATACCCCACAGAATGCATTAACTTAATAGCCTATCCAAAATTCAGGCATTAAGGTACAGTTTTGTGGTGCAGTAAAATGAGGTTTTTACTCTGAAATGTGACTGATCTACAGATCCACAGAAACAACAGGCTATCTTTAAATAGCCTCTCTCATAGCGGAACTTTAAGGCTTCAAAGTTCTTTTAAAACAAGAGGAAACTTAAAATTCAACTTAGCCCTAATTTAACATTTCTCAGAGGCTGAAATTTTCAGGGTAGTTTGCAATACAGACAGAAGGGAGAAGAGTATATTACCTACTATACTCCTGGAATTGAGAAACCTCTGCATGAAATGAGAATTGGTGAAAAGGATTTCAAACATCTTGTCTGCGGTGATGTGGAAAACTCTGTTTATAAAAAGTCTCCCATAGATATCATTCTCAGAGACAGACTCCTTCACTGCTAAGGAAAGGCAGAAAGATCAGGTTAAGAAAGGAACAGAATGTTATAAAGCTTCTTCATAATACTAAGCTTTATTACAGCTCAAATCCTTCCCAAGTTTGCACAAGCATTTGTTTCTCACTCTCAGAAACCCAGTAATGATAACAGCACATGATTTGGTAGGTAGGTTGCCTCCAGGAGCCAAGTCCAGAGTTGATTTTCAACCCCCCACCGCCATCTCCCTGTGCAACATAAGTTGATAAATCAAGATCTCAAGGTCCCATTCCTTCAGTTTTGCCTTCAATATTCTGCTCATCCTACAGGAAATACTGAGGAAGCCAAAAGTTAGTGTAATCTTTATTAATATGTGTGCCTATTGTACAAAGGAGAGACACAGCAAGCAGGACAGTGGAAACCATACTAGTTTTCGTCTTTGGGCTAGTTTCAGAATTCTGCTTTTAACATCTGTAATGCTGGTAGGGTCCACAGCCTAAGAGACCAGGCAGACTCCCAAGCAGTTCCTCAAACTGTTCCTCCCTCCGTACCTATTTATAAGAGGAACGCAAGAGGTACCTTGCTCCATTCTGCAGTCCTGAAAAGTACACCAAGATGCTTAATTGCCGTCCCCTATTTCAAAACCACCAACAAGCACCCTAGTGGCATTCGGTGGCTGCAGCACTGATCTTTGCTATTTCTGCTTCCTGTTGGTTGCTGGTATGACTCAGCTTTGTGGTTGTCTCAGCCACTCTTGCAAGAGAGAAGGGATAGAATTCTAATCCTGGAAGGCAAGCAGTCTCCTACGCCAACCCCAGTTCAATCTGCTTATGCTTTAGAAACAAGTCCATCCTAAGCTACAGTTATCAAAAACAAACAAAAAACCCCACCACCACACATTAGTAAAACGAAGCAAAAAGGCTGAAAGCAAATCTTGCAGAAGTAAGACAGAAGTCAGGACGCCTAACCTCTCAACCGATACAAATGAATGGTCAGATTTAGCAAAGGTCACTGCCAGCCACCAATGCAAAGGTAGCCTGAATATCAAGCTATAGTTCACAAGCTGCCTATAGGCTAAGGTTACAGCACTTAAAACATTATTGCTTGGGAGCAGTCAGTATTGATAAACGCAAATGCAGCAACTGAACACCACAACAGTTCCCAACGAAATCCAATTCTGACCCTGAGCAGACTTCCGCTCTAGTGCTGCTTCTAGCCTGCAAGAAGTCCCTGTTATACATTGGCCTCCAAAAAAAGTTCTCTTTGACCTAATCAGGCTTCAACGTAGGACCCCAAAACTGAAGCATGAGTGCTTTATTTTTGTGCTTGCACAAGAGATGGACTTCCTTCCCACACCATGTTCTGCTTACGCAATTACGTAAGTCTATTCAATTGTGAGATGGGACAGAAAGCAAGCACGCATTTTAAGAGGCCTATTTAAGCAGCCAATATGCAGTTACTACATGCTAGAATACAGATTCTGCTGTGCTGAAACAACCTGTGGGAAGCCAGAAATCCAGACTGGGTTTTCAGTTTACGTTCATTGTATTTCCTCTCAGAGCTGAACCTAATTCCAGCAAAATGCAGTCCAAGTGAACTGTAAGTTTGGCCTCAACTAACAAGACCTCAACACTGCAGACCTATCTCCTTTCAGAGTTCACTCCCCACTTCCACTCTTTCACCAAGAGACAGGAAGCTTCAGATATTGATGTTGACATCCCCCTTCGCCTACTGTGCATCAGCTAACAAGCATGGAGTCAGACACCAGGTAATTCAAACCTAGTTACTCTGAGTCTTACTCAGCTGGACCTTGACATGCGCAAGGAATTTGCAATTGCTCAAAAAAAAAAAAATGCAAAGGTCTAGGCACATGATAAAGTCACCATGCATCAGATAAGCTTTGACAGCTATTTGTATATGTCTTAGCAAATACATGATAACACAAGTTACCTTTGTCCTAGTGAGGTTTAGCTAAATGACACAACTTTATGTTCACCTGAACCACTGAGGACAGCTACTATGTTTCTGCTGACGCGAGGTAATTTGGTAAGCCACAGTAACTTATGATAAGCACAAAGCCCATGTGTTATTACCTTTAGGTGCAGGCCTCACTACTGAGATATTTTATTCTTCAAGTGTAAAGTCTGTCCTCCTTGTATCAAGTCTTAAGCAACAGCATCCACAGCTCTATACAAAATTTCCTGTTATCTGACTTACCTACACTATTTCTACCTAGTCATGCCTCTAATAAAGAACAGTCAATGAAGTGCCAAGTACAGGAGAGTATCTACTGAGAAATGTTTTTACTTACAACCCCTCTCAGCTCTTGGAACAAAAAAAATTTTACAAGTGGTGTTATCACATAAAGCAGTATTTTCAGAAAATCCAAGCTGAAACTGGGTTGATACATCAGGCCATCAGCCACTTTAGAAGCTAGGATGCAAATAGCTGTTTTCCAGAAAGCCTGGAAACCTTTCAGACAATAGGTCTCAAAGGAGCATGTATGTATGAATGCTGCTGTGAGTCCCACATCTGTGGAAGCAAGTCACTGCATACACCAAGAGCTTGACAAGCTTCAAGTCACTTCCATCTGGCCTTCTCAGAGTTTAGCTGTGGAAATCCTAGATAAAGCAGTGAGCAGAAACACTAGCATAGCAAAGAATAAGTGTACAGTTTACATGCTTGCAATTTGAACAGAATAGAAAGCTTTAACTACTCGTGTCTGCTACAAATGAATATGCATGTTTGTCTACTGGTTTTTTTTGTTTGTTTTAACTCACACAGGTAAACCTACCTGCCTTTTATTTATCTCAATATTAGAGCAACATCAAGCATTTTACCTGGGACTGGCTTAGAAATACTCTTTATGAACACAATGTTTTGTGCAGGTACCCAGATATCACTCTAACTCCTTAACTTTTAATGCTGTTCTAACCCCTCAGCAGTATGAAATTAACACTGACTCTCTTAGCTCGAATACATTTATAGATGAATTGGAGCTACTGTCTGATAACAGAACATGAGATTATTCCGACTTTAGGTTAGGATCCCTAGGGACCCAAAAATCCAGAAGTAAACATATGACCCAGAGTGTCCTTGTTCAGCCTGAAGTCAGCAAGTCTGTTCCCTCCCCCACTATTGCCTTGCACTTCATAAGGTCATTTTCATCACTGCAAGGCAAGCTGTGAAATAATGTTTGAATACAATACCATTATGCAGCAGTGATTGCAGAGGTTTGAAAACATCTGCAGTGCAAGAAAAGAAAGAGACAGAAAAATGGAGGGGGGGAAAGGGGGCAGGAAAAAAAAAAGTTCTTAAAATTCCCATTAACAACCAACAGCTTGAAGCTAAACACATACCACAAGCGAATTAAGAAAGCTGAACCAGTAAGAGCAGAGGCTATCAAACAAATTAATAAACCAGCTGATTTTTCCACTCCACAGAGTTAGGGGAGGATCAGGAAAAAAAGAAAATGTATGTATGCAAATCTTTGCACTGTTGAGGATTTCTGTGCTGCTGGGGATGAGGAAAAATTGCACACTGCACGAAGAGTATATAAATAGGAGCCTTTAACCAGATACACTTGAAATCAAGTCAATAAAACCAATTCCTAGAGTGAACATGTTCCAGACACCATCTATTTAAAGACTGCATCAGCAATATTAACCATTCTCAAAGAGCTCTCCTATACTTTAAAAGACTAGGTAAAACATTAATTTGGGGAGGTATTGAGTAAGTATTGTGACAATGCTAGCTTTTTCCAGCTCACAAGATTAAAAAACAAACACCTTTTGCCTATAGATAACTTAAGCATATATCCTCCAAACCTCAAAGCAACAAATAATTGGTAGTTATATATGCAACAAAATACTTGCTTTCGGATGGGGCAGATGTCACAGGGCTGAACTAATTTCAACCACACTGTATTTCAAACATTTTCTACCCCATACATCCCTATCTGCAAGACAAGTCAAACCCGCCACTGTACTCATCTCAGCACTACAGTGCAAGCAGTTACGCTCTCCTGCAGACCACACATTTAAGGTGGTTATTAGTACAAACAGAAACAATATAGTAAGTCTGTCAAGTTACACAAAGAGATCAGGAATTTATCATGTCCCCATACACAGTAAAGCTTTCTAACTGAAAAGCCTGTTTTCTAATTTCCTGCTTCTCCTTTCTTTCTTTGAAGTATTTTATGCTGCTGAACATTGTCATTGCAAAAAACAAAACCAAAACAAACAACAACAAAAAAACAACTCTACAAATGAAAGAGTAATTTGAGGGAATTCAGAATCTCCTGACTCTATTTTGGAAATATATATTCTGTGCTTTAACTAAAATTTGTTTTCTAAAATTCAGAATTAAGACCACAGATAATAATTTTTAGCTTAGCCAAAAGTTTGTCATGGCTCAAGACTTATACTCCAACTTACAAAACCAAACAAAAGCACGAAGATCCAGGTCAACAGGCCAGTGGTGCCTAGGGAGACGCACACCCCACATAACCGAGGTAAGAAATGTGAGAATTGCTTAGGGCAAGGGAACTGGTGCTAAGGCTCTGGCATTCCAGCTTTGGGTGTCAGGCAGACTGGAATTGGAGAACAACAGTCTTGAGCTTGCCCCTCACCTTATTTGCTAGGACACCTCCATGGGCAGCCTGAGAATGTGCCAGAGGACACAAGAGAAATTAATCGCATGGGTAAACCTTTGCCATGTAGGAAAGCTAGTTCCGTTTGCATGAAGGAATTCACCTTGTAAGACTAGGTGAATAGAGCCTGCAATAGAAAACAGAGAAACAGAAGAAGAAAAAAAAAAAATCTAAGCATGAAGGTAATCTGAGAAGAAAGATCCATGTTGTGGGACTAGAAAATCCTGCTCTGAATAAAGAGAGACTAGTCTTGGGGGAGGGAGGAGAAGTAAGAAAAGTAGCATGAAGTCTGTTCTCTTTAATAAAAAGAGACATCTCCAGTTTAATATGTTCTATTTACTCAACATCACCAATGCAGGGATGACAGGGAGTATTTACTGCCATCATTTAGGCAAACAGCTGCATGAAAGACAACAGGACTATTTTCAATCAGTTTCACTGGAGACCTCTGTCATAAAAAATAAAATCCAGAGAGAGAAGAGATATGTGCTACTAAGAGGATAGGAAAACTGCACGATAGCTAAAACATCTGAAGGCCAAAAGTTTCTGCTGCTCTAAAAGATACACCTGTGATGAAGTAAGGTGTGAAGCTGGTTAAATGTGTAGGAGTACACCATAAACTACAGCCCGTTCAAGTAGGCAGATTAACAAAAATTATACGTTAACATGCATTGAGTTGAATCTGAACTCAAGCAAACACATAAGCAGTATGAGTGAGCAAAAGGAAAGTTAGTTGAATATAAAATATACCCTCAGGCAACAATCACAACTTGCAAGCAGCCAATTCAAGCCATGACTTTGAAAGCTTTCCTGGACAGCTCAGTGATCCCAACATATTAACATCTGCACACAACTTCAGTTGCCAACTCTGAAAAGATGAGATGCAAAACTTCTCAGTCAGATTAAGAACTGGCCTCAATTAACTGAACTGTTCTATTCCTGCCAACAGGTGATGAAAGTAAGTTATCTCTTTGCATATGAAATAAATATTCAATTGCTACTAAGCACACTGCTACTGTTGAGCTATTCTGTCTTTCATTTGTACACCACCATACAACTTTGGAACCAATCCAGGCTGTGCACACCTCGTTTTAAAGGCATTTACAGAGTCCAAGATTGGGATACTTAACAGAACATCCACCACAACTTCACTGAGTTCTTTGAACAACTACAGCCCTTTGGCACAGAAAAGTTCCCCACAGTAAGTGAAAAGCTCACCTTAGAGAGCGAGAACTTGCCAGGGGCTATGGTGTGACCATAGAACAAGCACCCACAGACCTCAGCACAAGTCTCACTGTCATCCAGCCTGGGTAGAAGGCGCGCTCTGGCCTTACTCTCTCCACAGGAGATAACACACTTATACCAAAACTGCTATGAGACATAAAGCTATGTTTTTCTCTTCTACAGTGAGAAGAGGAAAGGAAGCAAATAACAGCCAAGTAACAAGCTCTGTAGTACTGTGGTACCCATGTTTCTTCTCATCTTGTACTGGGTAATGAGGTATGAGTTATGAGGATGGTATATTGGGATCCATTAAGATACTCTGTTGGCACATGAAGTGTAATCTGCTCCAAGATAACATGTTAAGGCTTTTCATCTTCAGACCAGATTCAGAATATGCACAATACAATCCTGAAAGCCAGGAAGTTGTCTTGCCTGGACAGTCAGTGAGTTCCTCAGTTCGCTCTATCAATAACATTGAAGCCCATATGCCTTAAGAAAGTAGAAACCTAAAGAACTTGGCGGGGGACGGGGTGTGGGGAAGGTGAAGGAATCTTTCAGAAACTGGAGAACAGTCTGAAATGTTTCCCCTCAGTTCCCATGAAGTGAAAACAAAGGAAAGAAAAAAAAAATATTTGAAATATCTGTGAGAGCACGGAAAGTGAACAAACAACACCACATTGTCAAGAAACTTTTTTTTAGTTTAAGCTGTTAGCAACTCTTTACCCACCAAAAGAGAAGGAAAACCACAATTTGTTTTCGTTCTAAACACCTTCAACAACAACTTTATTTTTTTCTCCCCAGAAACTAAGATACAAAGATGTTTTTGCTGCAATTCTGTGAAACAAATGAGCAAACAAGTTTCATAAGATCAAAAAGTTCTCTAACTTGCTCCACAAGTGAGATGGAACACCAGAGTCAGGTTCTGTTACAGATCCCAACTGTTAAGAGATTTACCTTCTTCACTATCTGAGGCACTGCTCTTCTCAGGAAGATTTTCATTCTCATTCAGGTCCAAGGACTTTTCGAAAGACCTGCTCCTGACTAGCTTAACAGGTTTTCTTTCTGAAGATGGAAGAGGGCTCTTCTTTATTTGCTTCTCACTTGGGGACTCCTCTACCTGAAACAACCAATGGGGGGGGGGGGGGGGGG